>NC_066579.1:275388702-275688702 GCF_024323335.1 Lathyrus oleraceus | reverse complement strand
GGTAGAAGTCATACGGGTAGAGATTAGGTGAAAAAGACTGTAACTTATGTTGTTTACTGAGAGTCTTTGAACTGATTCTATTTAGTGGATTTCCTTCATGGCTTGGTAGCCCCCAGACGTAGGTGAGTTTGCACCGAACTGGGTTAACAATTGCTTGTGTCTCTTGCATTACTATTATTTATCTTTATCCTGTTTGTATTATTCAGATATTAGTGTCATGACATTACCTTCGACATCTCATATCTGATACCAGAATTTCACAAGGACTTAATCCACTATAACAAAACTTGATTACAACACAAAGACTAACTATCAATATCTTCTTGATTAATTATGACTATACCCTACTCACTCAAGGAAATACAATCGCAAAGGTTGAGATACAAAGTGTGTTTACAAAATTCTTCTACGAATGAAGAATATACAAATGAATTACAAGTATTTCACGCAAAATATATTCTATGAAGAGTGTGAACAAAAGCTCCTTGTGTGTATGTTTCTTTTCTCTCAAAAATATTCATAATATGCAATATTCACGTAATGATATTCTTAGCACTTCATTATTGTTCCATTCTTCCAAGACTCCTTTATATGGGAAATGAAAAGATCTATTGGAGGGTAGAAGTGGAATACACAAATATAGTTGTATCCTTGCCTAACGGTCTGTGAAAATGGGAGACACAATATTACAATAGTACAATCCTTATCCCATAAAATCAGTGTAGTGGAAGGAATATTTGATATTTTTTTGTGTACTATTTTCTCACACAAAAACTTTTTGATCTGATCTTCAATATTCAGGAGCTTTTGATAAAGAGGGGATGTGGCATGCATATAATAAGAATAAGAGTTTAGTTGAGAGAATCTTCAAAAACTTTGTCTTCAGAGTCTTGATGCAGTTCATCAGAACCTGGTCTTCAGAGTTTGGTGAAATAGATTATCATAGTTATTTAAGCGTAAAACATCAGAGCTTAACAGTGTAAGAAGCTTCAGAGTCATAAAGATTTGGATTAACAATGTTCAGAAGCGTTGAGTAGAGTAGTCCATAGATTGATTATCTTGTAACACACATCTCAAAGTCAAAGTGCACTAGGTTCAGAATCTGATGACGTCACACGTCACTTCTTCAAAGTTAGAACATGTATCTATTATCTGCACACTAAACAAAACAATTGGGGTACAATTTTTTTTCTAAGAGTCTATGTATTGTTATCATTAAAACATAAGGGCAAATGTATAACCAAATATTGTTCTTACACTAACAACACTGGAGCTCCCCACGATGAGACACTCGATCAAACAAACTTCTTCTCAAGAATATCCTCTAACCATTTCTTCAGCTCACTTTGCTCCGAAGTAAACATCCTATTAGGAGCCATCGACACAATACTAGTACCAGGTACTAAGTCTATAACGAACTCCACCTCACGCTCTGGAGGAAAATCATTGATGTCATCTAGGAATACCTTAGGAAAATCATACACCACAGGTAGATCCACAATCATCCTATCTCCCTCCCTACTTAAGGATGCGAGAACCGTGAACACTTGAGAACTCTCACTTAAGGACATCTTTACATGCCTCACGGTCACGAAACTCGACTCTGTACTCTCTATGGAATCAAGAAATTGCACCGACTTAACAAAACAATTGATAAACACATGGTTGAACTCCAACCAATTCATTCACAGAATAACATCGAGATGACTTAGAGGAAAACACACTAAGTCCATCCCTAAATCTTGCCTAAAAATTTTCACAGGAGAATTCAAACACACCAAAGAAGTAATCACTAAACCACTAGCTAGGGTATCAATGATCATACTACCATTCATAGAAGAAACCTTTAATTTCAACCTCGACACACACACACAACAGATATAAACGAATGTGTCACACCCGTATCAATAATAGTAATCAAAGGAGTATTATTGATAAAGGACATACCTCAAATCAAGTCATCTGATGCAGTAGCCTCTGATCTAGACAACACAAACACCTTCCCTATAGACTGGTCCTTCTTCAGCTTCTCACACTGAGTACTAATATGACCTTACTCCCCATATTTAAAGCAAGTCATATTATTACCCCTACAATCAGCAACACAGTGGCCTAGCTTCCCACACTTGAAGTAGTTCATAGTTGCGCTCTTACACTCAGGAGCACGATGTCCATACTCATCACACTTAAAACATCTCACAGAAGTATGAGCCTTCCCCCACTCCGCTTCTTCTCATCTAGAACCTTTTGTTTCCCTTTAATAAGCCAGAGTACTATACGAATTCCCAAGGATATGGCTTTTCCCTTTCATTTCACTAACGCTCTTGTAGTGAGCAGATCAGACTCTGTTATCCTTAGCATAGACTATGAACTTATTCACTAGTACAAAAAGTGACGGATATCCCGTTATCTGATACCCTAATTGATCTCGAGATATAACCTGATCTCAAACTTGATTCACTCTGAACCCTCCATAATAACACTATTATAATGAGAACAAAACTTCACTAGCTCCTCAAACTTCGCAGCATACTCTACAACCGTCAAATTTCCTTGCTTCAACTCAAGGAATTCGATCTTCTTTTTGCTACGCACGTCCTTAGGAAATTACTTCTCAAGAAACTGTGCTCTAAACACATCCCAAGTAATCACAGTACCACCCACCTCTAGCCTCTGACGTGCATTATCCCCCAACCCACGAAACTCATCATCATCCCGATTCTGTTGTCCATGCAGTACTGAGCCACTGACTCCAAAGCATCAGCAATTGCACGATTGTTTCTTCTAACAATTCTGCACACCGTCAAACATACATTAGAAGAAACAATGCACATACAGTATACACACACATGTCGCATACTCGGGGATAATTATCATGTTAAAAACCTAGCCGGATTGATCGACCTGCTCTTATACCACTATGTAACACCCTACTTCCTGACTCGACATTTTAATTAAATAAATCACAAACATTTTAATTAAACCATATTGAATCACATAGTAATAAAAAAACTCGTTTCATAAGTAATGGAATCACAAACACACTTGGCATAAAAGCTTTAATGGCATCACTAGTTTAAAAAGGTGATTTATCGCAAAATAAAATCAAACAGAAAGATACGCAACAAAACAAATATAGGACAACCTGTTCCTCTTGTGTTATGTATCAGAGTGATTCCCAGTATAGACTCAAATGACAAGAAACTAAAAAGACACAACACCGTCCTCGGCCTCAAGCTCCTACCCAGGTACTTGATTATCCAGACTCTAGAGGAACACATAAACAATAACAAAAAAGGGGGTGAGAATACATTTAAGTAAGAAATGACACATAATCATTCAGGATAGATTCACACATATACACAATCATTCACATAATGAGAAAACACACCAATATCATGTATTCACATCTCAACCATATCACAATCATCCAATCAAAATCATGCTATATAATGAAACAATTATTCGACTCATATTCTTCACGGTCCCCACTCTAAACTAGACTCACAACTTAACTCTATATGCATGCAGTGTCGATTCAACATTTGGTTCTTCATGTGAACCATGTCCCAATCTCTACGAGCCCCCACTCTGAGCTCCAAGCCCCCACTCGAGGCTTAGGACAATCCACTAGCCCCACAATGAACTAGAGAACATGCCTCTTTCCCATCAGGACACATATGATGTATGTCATACAAAATGCAGTATAGCCCTACTCTGACTATACATAACTCTCAACAACAACAGACGCAAAACAACACCATCGGATTGTAATTAACAGTATATTTTCAATGCATCAAGAATTAACTCATATCTCAGATCACATATCTCATGAACAAAACTAAACATCATATCACATTTTCACTTTTATTTCACATAAGCACAATTACACATAGTCTGATAAACTTTGTAATTAATGTGATAAACTTTGTAACTTCTCTAATAAACTTTATAACTAGTCTAATAAACTTTGTAACTACTCTGATAAACATTATAACTAGTCTGATAAACTTTGTAACTAGTCTGATAAACTTCGTAACTAATTAGATAAACTTTGTAACTTTTCTGATAAACATTCTAACTAGTCTGTTAAACGTTGTAACTAATCTAATAGACATTACGACTAGTATGATAAACTTCGTAAATAATCTGATAAACTTTATAAATGGTCTAATAAACTTTGTAACTTTTATGATAAACATTATAACTAGTCATACAGGTGACGCCCGTCACCCTATTAATAGAACCAAAAACGCGTTCTGCCATTGCAGAACCTCCAAAACTCATCCAAATCAATCCCAAACACATCCAAATAGTCCAAATATCACATATATGATTATCTTACATTAGCATATTATTTTCTATTAATATAACATGTTATACCAAAGATTTAACCATAAAAGCCAAAATTAATTCATGCTCTGAAAATCCAAATATCATGTCAAAACTCATGTTTATGAGAACATAGCATATGCAACAATCACACCAAATACAGTACACGAATTTGTAATTAAATCATGGCATGAAAACATAATTGCAATTATATTATTCATCAAACAACACGATCAACAAAAGAGATAAAATCCTATTGGATGTTAAGGGAAACCTCTCCACCCTTTTATTATTTAAGCACCCATAGATTAAGACCCCCCCCCCCCCCCCCATTAATTAACACAGAACACCACAAATACCGCCACCGACCAAACACGACAAATAGTCACAAAATAATTATTTAAACAAAATACTCATTTAAGTTAAATAAATAATTAAAATAAGTGAATAATTAAATCGACTTATTATAACTCACCCCCACTTAAAAGAATTTTAGCCTTCGAAAATTACCTGATGACAAAAGCTCTAGATATGACTCTCTCATCATACTCTCAAGCTCAGACATCACACTGCCACCAGCAGGACCTCTCCAAACAACTTTCACTGAAGTGATCTATTTGCCTCACAATCTCTTCACTTCAAGATCCTTAATCCTCAGCGGCAAAGTTTCCACTATCAAGTTCTCTCTAACTTGAACATGATCCAACTGGATCACATGAGACGGATCCAGAATGTACTTCCTCAGTTGAGACACGTGAAACACATCATGAATATTCAAAAGATATGGAGGTAACGCCACTCGGTAGGCCATCTCTCCTACTCCCTGGAGAATCTGAAACGGACCAATGAAACGCGACATAAGTTTCTTCGACATCAATGCATGACTTGAAGGTGTGAAAAACACAAGAAAGAGGGGTTTGAATTGGGTTTTTAAAAACAATCGCCTTTTCTCAACTCAAGAACACCAATCAAATGATAATAAGAAAAGATAAATACACAACTAATTTTATCCTGGTTCGCTTGAAAATCAAAGCTACTCTAGTCCATCCACCAAGGGGATTTTTCCTTATACCCAAGGACCTAATCCACTATAATCAACTCATTACAATAATCACAAAGAATACCTTTCTTTGTCTTCTCAAGGATCCGACTATAACCTAGTCTCCTTAAGGGAAATTAAACAAAAAATTTGAATAAAGTTTTGTGTGTTTACAAGATGCTTCTACACAAGCATATTTTACAAAATGAATTACTAACACTTAAATAAAAATTGTGTACAAAAATTGATAGCTTTTCACAAAGAATATACTTGTCAAATGTTGCAGTGCTTTCGCAATTCTTCAATTCTCCAAGTCCCACTTTTATATCATAAGAAAAGAGACTATTGGAGGGAAAACTGGGGATATCAAATAGAGCGGTTGTCCACTGTTGGGTAAGTTAAAGGAGTGATACTATGTACCATCCTTCACCCATAAATTCAGTGACCCATTTGATGAATATTACTTCCCTCGCCCACGATATCAGGTAGTGGAAAGAATATTTGATTTGTACTATGTGCTATTTGATCACGTACCCATTTGATCTTATCTTCAAGTTCATTGGCTTCTGATGAAAGTTGATGAAGCATGAAATGAAGAAACATATAGCTGGAAAGAGAAACTTTTAAATCTTCGGTCAGAACCTAGATATCGTCACCAGTATGGCTTGAGATCTTCAGTATCTTCAAAATCTTCGGAATCTTCAGAATCTATAGTCTAAACCTTGATAGCCTTAAAATCTGGCTTGAGGTCTTCAGAATCTTCAACTTAGTAACAAAACTTCAGAAGCTTTCCATTCTTTAGAAGCTTAACAATCAGAGTCACGTCCAGAAGTAGAAGCGGACAGAATGTTACATAAGTAACCTAGCGTCTCTTCAGAAGCTTCTCAGGAGTGAATCAGTACAGAAGCAGAAAGAACATTGCATCAGCAACTTGATATCTTTCAGAACTTCTCATGATTAGTGCAAAAGCGGAATTCGGAACACAATGTTCAAAAACTAAGGATGTTGCACGTCATATGCTCAGAATCAAAACTTGTTATTAAATCTACATAATAATAAACCATTAGGGTACCAAAATTGTTCTCACACAAATATAACATTCTTATCATCAAAACTCAAGGTATAGATGTAGAACCAAGTCTTATTCTAATAATATCTCCCTTTTTTATGATGACAAAAACATGTATTTTAATGAACAATTTTGTATAGGGTAATCACAGAAGGATACATCTTACAGAAGCACAAATCTCCCCCTGAGATGTAGCATCCTAAAAGGATAAAATTAGAACGAAAGAACACTTTCCTATTAACCTTTTAGAAGTATCAGAGTGATATTCCATCCGAATTTGGTTTATCTTTAGAAGTTGCTTGATCTTATCTAGAAAATTGGTTGTCAAAATCAATATTCTTATGAACTTCACTTCAGAAGCTTGGTTGAACTCATTTGAAGAAGCTTCAAAGCCTGGTTACTAATGTTTCTTTAAATAGCTGAATTTCTAAGTCTGATTACCATGGAATTCAAAACTTGATGCCAGTTCAATTCCTTGAAGACTTGATGCTTGGTTCTGGTTCTTGGTTGAGATCTTCCTCACACAGCATCGTGAAAGTTTGAGACTCAAATCATAGACCATTTCCTTAAAAACTGGTACCTTACATTCTGATCTTAAAAAGTTCAAGAGCTTCTGATGTTTGAACTTAACCCTGGAAAAAAATTAACAAACTATTCTTCAAAGTAGTTTTTATCATAAACATTAATAAATGTTTGGGTTCTTATTCAAGAATATAGGTATATCAAAATCAATTATGATTCTTCCCTTTAAATACGTTTCTCCCCCTTTGTCATCAATCAAAAAGATAAAGATAAAATAAAAGAAAATGTTGGAAAGAAGCATAATAATTTTTTCATTAAGTGATGCCAGAAGGAAGAAAAGATACAATCAAGATAGCAACAGAAAAACACTTAATAAAAAATACAAAAGAAATTTGAAAAAAATGCTAAGGGTTATGAGGAGGAGGCGGTGGAAGTCTGGATAGTATCAACTGAAACATCATTTCCTGCATGTTTAGACGTTCTTTGTCCAGGGCATTCTCAGCTTTCATATCCTTGATGGTCTTCAGAAGCACATCAGGAATATCCCCAGAAGAGGTTCTAGGAGACTGTTGATTATGAGAAACCTCAATCTGATGTAATTCATAAGCAACCGACTGAGCAACAACTTCTTCCATGACACATTCTGGATGACCAAAATCTCCCTCATCTTTCTGAACACTTAACCTCCAGAGCAGGAAGACACAATGGAGAATTTCGTAGCTTTCAGAGTTCCATTAAAGGTACAAGTCTAGAACGAAAGTTTCTTTCAGATACTTTGTTGACCGGTTAATTTGCAAGTGCACGAATCACGTCAGAGTAATATAAAAGAATATCGATCCCACAGAGACCAAATCGTCAATCTATCGATTACTATTGTTACGATGTTTATCTAAGGCGGTACAAAAGAGATATTGATGTCGCAAAATAACAGTAAATACAGGAAATGATAAATACAATGCAGATAAAGATAAGCTTGAATGTAATTCACGTCAGTTAAACGATGTTTCAATTGTCTAAATAGAACTACTTATGGGGCAATATTTTCTACTCTTGAAAAGAATCCATTTAACAGGAACTGTCGCTTTCGTGTATTCAGAACCGAGTTTACCCTTAAATTAAGGCCTCTTATTGTCACTTATAAAAGGTGCGCATAACGCTAAAGTAGTAAACGTATTTTTAAGAAATAAGACTCGTAAACTTAGTTGAAAAGTGATTTTGATTTGGAAAGTTTACCCAAGGAGTTTCCTAATTTTAAATCTATCAACGCTTTCGAAAACAGTTTCAAAAATCATTTTTCCTTAAAGTGATAAAAATTCCTAGTTAACTAAGCCAGGATGCTTTCGCACTCCTTGAGTAGTTAAAACTAACCAAGTTTGTTTCAGAAAACTCGAATTAAAAATCAAAACAGCCTTTAAAGCATTTCTACAGATTTAATATGTGAAACATCTCTTTAACCGCGATCCTTACATTCTAACCTTTGAAAGATTTAGCCAGACATGGTAATACAAACAAATACAACGATGTTGAACATGATGAAAAGAAGTTTAGAATGTAAGGCGTGAAGAACAAGTAAAGCGTGTAAAATGATTAAAACGAGCAATAAAGA
Organism: Lathyrus oleraceus; assembly: GCF_024323335.1. Classification (NCBI taxonomy): domain Eukaryota; kingdom Viridiplantae; phylum Streptophyta; class Magnoliopsida; order Fabales; family Fabaceae; genus Lathyrus; species Lathyrus oleraceus. The sequence continues at coordinate 275,680,134 of NC_066579.1, read as the reverse complement.
TAACAGCGAGAAAATTAAATAATGTAAAGACAATGGCAGGAAATTAAATAAAGTAAAGCATGACAAGGAATTAAATAAAGTAAGGCATGGCAAGTAAAATAAAAAGGCGATTAAATTAGAACCTGCTCCAAACGAAGGCTTTAAATCTGGTACAAGGAAATAAATAAACCTTTGATTTGGAAAATAAAGATGACGGAAAAATCAAAGTGCTCCAACTCAATTACACTAAGGTGCGATAACCCCTCTATGTGACGGATTACCACTTTTACAGATGATATTAGAGTCTTAGTGTTGTAAACTAAGTTGGATGATTTGGAAATGAACTAGAACGACCTATTTATAGAGGAACTCAACAGCATGCAAAGACCATGATGCCCTTCAACTTCTCCTTAGTGGGAACGTGAAATGCAAAGGTGGCGCCCGCCACCCCTTGATGGCGCCCGCCATGTGTACGAATGGGAAAGTTCATGGGATCGTGGAGGTTTCCTCCTGGTTGTAGGTTGATGTGTCATGGCTTCTCCTATAGCGGCCGCCATGCATAACACCATGTGTACAATATTTGCCGAAAAACCCTAAGTTTTGGTCTTTTTGCTTCATTTCTTCTAAAAAGGTTCCGAAAGAGATAAATACCTAAAAACAACATAAAAGAGAGCATAACACAAGCAAAATGATAATAAAGACCTAATAAACATGTGAAATCCGAGTCAAAAACGCTGTGTGATTCAGTGTGATCAAATTCTCCCACACTTAAACCTTTGCTTGTCCTCAAGCAAAACTCTTTATAGCTCATGCAAGAAAAACAGTATCAACCAGAATTAAATTCAAGGCAAAAAGGCTTATATGTTCATTCAAGGTACTAACAAATCGAACTAAGGATATTATAGTGACACTTCCCGCAAATGCGGTCATAGGCTTCGTTCCTATACAAATCAATGCACATCACCCAACCATACCTAGGCCTTCTTTTCATCTTCTTCAAGTCCTTTTCATTCAGGTGCAATCACATTAAGCCCGTTATCCGTACATACTCATAGTAAGGTGACCGGTTAGTGATTATGATCTTAAGCATGGGGCTCTGGTACATAAGTTGGTGTAACCTTTTTATTTAACCCAATTTATAGTTGTGGGGGATTGGATCGTAATCCACCCTACCAAGTTCAGCACCAAATACCTCTGAACCAACCAACAATAGGCATATTATTATATATATTTTTTATTTTTCTTCTGCATGTTTCGTAAATGTCTTTATTTTGATGGGTTAAATGACCGTGTGAGAGTCACCTAGGCCGGATTTTCATACAACTAGAGAACAAAGCAGGAATTTTTGTGATCATTCACTTATTTTCATCGGTCCCCTACGTAGAGCATGCTTAAGTCGGAGCTGGCTGCAAGGATAAACTACTTAAGGACTTATTTGGAACAAAAATTAGGGCCACAACATATGGGGTATCGGGATCGACTCTTATAATCATGAAGCCTACGGTGTTAAGACAATATTGATTTTTAGAAAAAGTTTTCCCAAGTCTTTTACATCCCGTCATAAACCTGTCTTATAGCCTGAATACTCAAGATACACTATTTTCTTTGCTCACAATTTTTTTTGGTAAGGTTAAAGAAATGGGAGAAGTACGGATACACTACACAGATGACTCGTCAAATACATGTTATTTATTGAAAGAAAAAGCAAACAACTAAAACACACAAAACATACTAAAAATAAAGGAAAGCGATAAAAAGTGATAAAAATCTCCTCCCACACTTAAACCGAACATTGTCCTGAATGTTTCGATATGAGATAGGGTAGGAGTAACCTGAAAGAGAGAGAGAGAGAACTATGGGTGATCACCGATACCGTCACCGTCACCGCCCTGGTCAGGATGTCTGGGTCGACGACGCCTGCTACGAGTACTAAGTCCTTCCTGAAGCTTCCTAGAGCGACCTAAGAGAGACCCCTGGTTGACCTCGATAAGTGTGAAGTGACACTCAGTAGCTTGTCGTTGGCGATGCTGCTCATTAGTGATCGCAAGTGAGGACTCAGTGATAGTCCGATGTGCTTGCTCACTACGCTGCTGGGAGGCTACCATAAAACTCATTTTATCTGTCAATTGTTAGTTTATGGTATTCAGAAGGGCGTCATGCCTTTCCTCTCGAGCCAGGTGCTCGCGCCACATCTCCTCAGTGATGTAAAAACCGGGAGCGGTACCTGAAAAATGGTCTGAAGAAGAAGGTGTAGTGTGTGCAGGTGATGCAGTAGGAATATCATGAGCAGGTGACTGGTCGCGCCGATCATACTCATCATCGGTCCCTTACCCATCGTCCATAGGAACATTAAGTGGCAAAGGACCGGTAAAAGGTGGAGCATCGGGATCATACGTCCATTTCCTTGCATGTCGCACATCTGTACGCTGAGAGCAAGGTAGAACAACACTGAGTATAGCTACACCATGGATCATGAGGTTATAACCACCTGCTAGCCGCACCTTGCATAATTTCATATCCTTCAAAAAATTTAAGTTAATGGTGCGGTGAGGGAGTGGTTCTAAGGTGGCTAACTCAGTGTTGAGATTTAACGCTCTAGCAATAGAAGTAATTAAACCACCAAAAGAAATGGTTCCTCCCTTTTTAAGAATGGCGGACATATGTGCAAGCATAAAAGGAACAGGATTGATCCTTCGATTAGTGAGGCAACCCTGTAAAAATAGCAACTCGCAAGCATTTACTTTATTAGAATCCTCCTGACCGAAAATAGTACATGCCAAAAGATATTGAAAAATACGGATGGTCGGGTTATGAATATTGGAAGCTAAAATTCCTTCAAAGGAAGTGCCATCCACATTTGATAATCTATTCCAAAAAGTAAATGCTTCGAGTGCCCATTCAGCATCTAAGGGTGTCTCAAAAATGGCACCCTCTCCGTAAGGCATTCCTAGCAAACTTGCTAAAGCATCGGTAGTGTACTCATATTCAATATTAAACATTCTAAAACATAGGTACCAACCGTGCTAGCAGTGCCAGGATAAACAGTGTAAATTAGGGAACTCAAAAATTCCCTAGTCAGCCTATCATAGGTGGGTGCTTTATTAGCAAAAATATCATGTAATCCTAAAGTGTCAAGTATATGAAAAATACTATGGTATGTCCCTAAAGTATACAAACAATCTTCGTCTACATACCTGGTAGCGAGAATTTCCCGTGATTGCAATTTTTGAAAAATTTTGTTTTGACACTCTCCGGGTTTTCCTCCGTGAAGAATGATGTTGTTGAACTCCATTCCGGCCATTGATGGTGAGTGAAGAGAAAAATGGGTGTTTATGGAAAGGAAGTGAAAATGGAGTTTTAGTGGGGTTTTGGTGGAGAAATGGATGAGTGAAGTTTGGAAATGGTAATGGCTTGGAGTTAAAATGAGGAAGTTGGGATTTTTCGTGGACTTTGATGGAGTTGGGAGGAGGAGAAAATGGGTTTTGAGAGGTTGAAGAAGGTGAAAATGGTGAAATTAGGGATTCTGTCCCGTTAAATGTTCAGACGTCATGGCACCCGCCATGAGGCTTATGGCGCCCGCCATGGCTTCAGAATTGGTGTTTGGGCCGGATTTGTTCATTGCTTCTTGGGCCACAACTTTTGTCTTCATTTTGCAAAAAGGGGGGTGTACATAGGCTTCCATGGTATGCTGTTTTTTATTAGGCTTGACAAAAATAAAATAAAATAAAATAAAATAGTAAAGTAGAATAAAATAAAATAAAATAGAAGTAAAAACTATGTTTTTACTTCTATTTTATTTTAGGAAAGAAAAAGCAAGCATAAAGTCAAAAGGAAAAATAAAAACAAGCATAAATAATAAACAATGGGAAATAGGTAAATCAAATGGCATCTCTCGGTCGGTGATATCATCAATGCTCAGGGAATAATGGAGTCTCCTCGACTTCGTATCCTCGGAGCTCTGCGATCTGGTGTCGAAGGTCAGCGATCTCATTGTTCAGTATATCAGCTTCAGTGGCATGTGTTATATCTGATACTTCGACCTGTAAAGCAACGTCAGCAAGCTCCTAGGGAAGCTGGGCTATCTCCATACGGAGCTTAACAAGCTCGGAATGCATGCTTGGACTCTGAAGATTTGGATTGTTGATGAGGATTTTGATTCTGGTAGGTCCTGGATGATGCTCTGCTTCAGGTGGGATTATTTGATCATCTAATATCTCTCCTTGGCCTTCTACGATATAGGCCCAATTGGCCTGATTATAAACACAAGTTACCTAAGGGTCTGGTAAAGTAAAGTAGTGGATAGTCTCACCCTCGATCAAGAGCCTGTATTGGTCTGGGTGAAAAGAAGATCTCCTCACGAGGCCACGATCTAGACAGAAGTCAATATCCATCAAAGTATAACTGCAGTAAGATGTTAGGTGAAAAAGCCTCATATCAAGTCCTAGGGCGGAGGCTATATGAGTCACCGTGCTTCTAACATGTATAGGACTCATAGCGGAGCGAGCATTAAGATAGAGACTCTCGATCGGAAAAGCTCCGCAATCTATTGGGCGTGGCTGAGTGGTACAGTACATGAAGAAAATCTCTTCAGCACTTACATGTGTATCAGTGTCACTCTTCCCCAGGAAGGTGTGGGCAATAATCATCTGAAAATATCTGAAAGCAGGATTATGGATCTTGTTAGAGATTTGGGTGGAAGGGTCAGGGCTACCTCCACATGTAATGTCACTCCAGAACTTCTTAACGTCTCTGCTCAGGAAATAGCTCATGGGGAGCTCAGATGAGGCATCATAAGTAGCATGACTTTTGATAGCTAATTTGTGGATATCGAGGATTCACTTCTCGCCAGATGCTAGGTAATCCAAATTCAGGGTCTTGATGGCCCAATATGCTTTGTGCTTAAGTTCAAAAGGTAAGTGGCATGACTTTTGATAGACTAACTGGTATGGTGTAGTTCCAATAGGGGTTTTGTAAGCAGTTATGTAAGCCCACAATGCTTCTGTTAGCTTTTCAGACCAATCTTTTCTAGATATTGAAATAGTTTTTTCCAAGATTTGCTTAATCTCTCTGTTTGATACTTCCACTTGACTATTAGTTTATGGATGATATGGTGTTGCTACTCTGTGTTTTACTCCGTACTTTCTTAAGAGTTTATCGAATATCCTAGATATAAAATGTGATCCACCATCACTTATGACAAGTCGTGGCACTCCAAATCTAAGGAAAATATTGTTTTTAAACATCTTGATGACTACTCTTGTGTCGTTGCTAGGTGCGACTATAGCTTCTATCCATTTGGACACATAGTCGACGGCTACCAAAATATACTTGTTTCCCATCGAAGATGGAAAAGGTCCCATGAAATCAATACCCCAAACATCAAATAATTCCACTTCTTGGATGTTCTTCAAAGGCATTTCGTCGCGTCTTGAGATGTTTCCAGCACACTGGCACCGGTCACATTGGACAATATAAGTATGGACATCACGCCATGCTGTAGGCCAATAAATACCAGCTTGAAGGATCTTAGCGTATGTCTTGGATGTGCTTGAATGTCCACCATAGGGTGAAGAGTGACAATGCTCTATGATATTTTTAACTTCTTCTTCCGGGACGCAACATCGAAAGATGTTATTTGTTCCTCTTTTAAAAAGGAGTGGTTCGTCCCAATAGAAATGTCTTATGTCTTTAAATAACTTCTTCTTTTGTTGATAATTGAGGTCAGGTGATATGATATCAGCGGCTAGATAATTCATAAAATCAGCGTACCATGGTACTCTGCTAATTTCTGAAACTGTCCCAAAGTTGTCTCTATCAGGTTCAATGGGAACGGTTTCTAACTTGGCTATCAATCTGTCATAGGTGAAATCATCATTTATAGGTAAATGATCTAGCTTCAAATGCTCTAGTCTAGAAAGATGGTCAGCAACTACGTTTTCTGTTCCTTTTTTGTCTCGAATATCTAAGTCGAACTCTTGTTGCAAAAGGATCCATCCGAGTAACCTAGGTTTCGCATCCTTTTTGCTTAGAAGGTAACGGATAGCTGCATGGTCTGTATAGACTATAATCTTAGATCCGACAAGATAAGACCTAAATTTATCAATTGCAAAAACTACAGCTAGGTGTTCCTTCTCTGTTGTTGTATAATTTAGTTGAGCGACATCTAGGGTTCTACTAGCGTAATATATTACATGTAATTCCTTATCTTTTTTTTGTCCTAAAATAGCTCCTATAGCGAAATCGCTAGCATCACACATTATTTCAAAGGGTTGAGTCCAATCCGGAGTTTGTAAAATGGATGCTGAAATTAGCGCTTGTTTTAAATGATTAAAGGCTTCGATGCATTTTTCATCAAAAATGAATTCAACGTCTTTCATCAAAAGGCCGGTCAGGGGTTTTGTTATTTTATTTGATAAAGCGTCGGTAAAAATCGGCGTGTCCAAGAAAACTTTGGACTTCTCTAACAGTCTTAGGAGGGTTAATGTTTTCTATCACTTCTATCTTTGCTTTATCGACCTCAATGCCTCTTTCAGATATTATATGTCTAACACTATGCCTTCTTTAACCATAAAGTGGCATTTCTCCTAGTTTAATACAAGGTTAACTTATACGCATCTTTCTAGGATTTTCTCAAGATTAATGAGGAAATTCTCAAAGTCAAACCCACATGCCGAGAAATCATCCATGAACACTTCCATAATTCCATCGAGATAATCTGCAAAGATTGACACCATACAACGTTGGAAAGTAGTTGGCGCATTGCAGAGTCCAAACGACATTCGTCTGTAAGCAAACGTTTCGTAAGGACAAGTGAAGGTTATTTTCTCTTGATCCTCGGGGTGTATGGGTATTTGGAAAAATCCAGAATATCCATCCAGATAACAAAAGTAAGAGTGTCTGGCAAGACGCTCAAGCATTTGATCTATGAATGGAAGGGGGAAATGGTCTTTCCTAGTTGCCTTATTGAGTTTCCTATAGTCTATGCACATACGTCGTCCGCCTTCTATACGTTTAGCCACATGCTCGCCCTTTTTGTTATGCACGACTGTGATGCCTCCCTTTTTGGGTACCACATGTACATGACTTACCCATTTACTATCGGAGATCTGATAGATTATACTAGCTTCTAGCAGTTTAAAGACTTCCTTCTTTACCACCTCACTCATTACAGGGTTGATTCTTCTCTGATGTTCTCTGGAAGGTTTTGAATCCTCCTCTAGCGAGATCTTGTGCATACATACGGATGGGCTTATACCTTTTAAATCAAAGATGTTATATCCTAAGGCAGAGGGGTATCTTCGTAAAACATTCAAGAGTTGGTTTGTCTCGTCTTGGTTTAAGGTGGCACTAACTATTACTGGGTGGTTCATTTCTTTATCCAAAAACTCGTATCTTAGGTTCTTGAGCAATTTCTTAAGTTCTTGAGCTGGTTTTTGAGAGTTTGGTGAAAGGTCTGGAGTAAGGGCCAAACATTCGTTAGTGTGAGGTTCTGTTTCCTTTAGCTCGTCATCCTTTTCATTCGGGTTTGAAAGTGGTTCGATCATAGGTTCTTCTTGATCAAATTCCCTTATGCATTCATCTATGATATCAATCGTGTAACATGCGTCTCCTATGATTGGTGCCATCAGGAACTTTGAAAGAATAAACTCTATCTTTTCATCTCCTACTTCAAAAGTTAATTTTCCTCTTTTAACATCTATTATAGCTCCGAGTGTTGATAAAAATGGTCTACCTAAAAGGATAGGGATATCATCGTCTTCCTTGATATCCATGACCATAAAGTCTATCGGGATATAAAGTTGACCGATCCTAATGGGGATGTCTTCTAATATGCCTACAGGATACTTAACAGATCTATCGGCTAATTGGAGGGACATCTTAGTTGGTTGTAATTCTCCTAAGTTTAACCTTTTACACACAACTAAGGGAATTAAACTCACACTAGCGCCCAAGTCTAGGAAAGCTTTGTCGATCACATGATTCCCTAAAATGCAAGGTATATAAAAACTCCCAGGGTCTTTCTCCTTCTTAGCAAGTTTATTCTCTAAAATAAAGTTGCATTCCAATGGTTTGGGATCGTCAAGCCTATGCTTGTTGGTTAAGATGTCTTTGAGAAATTTGGCGTAAGATGGAACTTGGGTGATGGCTTCGGTGAAAGGAATCTCTACATGAAGCTTCTCTATTACTTTTATAAATTTTTGGTATTGGTTATTGATTTTGGTTTGTTTAAGTCTTTGCGGATATGGGATTGGTGGTTTGTACAAGGGTGGTGGTTTGTAAGTTTTATCCTTGGCTTCTCCTTCTTGGTCGGTTTGTTTTTCAGGTTCCACTGGTTCTTCTCCTTGGTTTGTAGGTATATTTTCTTTAGAAGCTTTGGACTCACTCATTGCTGGGTTATGAGGCCCTTCATAAGCGGTCCCACTTTGTAATGAGATAGTGTTAGCCTGCCCTCGAGGGTTGAGTTAAGGTTGCCAAGGGAATTGTCCTCCAGGTGTAGTTTGTGGGGCTTGGTTTTATGCTACCTGTGAGATCTAGGTTTCAAGCATCTTGTTGTGAGTGATTATCTGATCAACCTTGGTCCCTAATTGCGTTATCAGTTTGTTTACGTGAATGTTCTGGTTTAGGAATTCTTTGTTTTGCTGAGTCTGGCCTGATATAAAGTTCTCCATGATCTTCTCAAGGTTAGACTTCTGGGGCACAACTTGCATAGGTTGATTTGGTTTTTGGGCTTGATAACCTTGTGGTCTTTGAGGTGCATAATTTTGGATAGTGTTCTGGTTTTTATAGGAAAAATTCGGGTGATTCTTCCATCCAGGGTTGTAGGTGTTTGAAAATGGGTTACCTTGGGCGTAATTCACTTGGTCGGTGTTCAGGTTGTTCAAAAGGTTACATTCTGCCGATTCGTGTCCTTTAGATCCACAAAGTTCACACTCTGTGTGGACTACCATTGCGGTGTTAGTGTTTGTAGAAATATGTTCGACCTTAAGGGCTAAAGCGTCCATTTTCTCCTGCATCATGTCCATAGAGCTTATCTCATGTATTCCACCTTGGGTCTCCTTTTTCTCTACTGATGCTCATTCAGTTCCCCATTGGTAATGGTTTTGGGCCATATCCTCAATTAGGTCACAAGCTTCAGGGTAAGGTTTGTTCATCAACGCGCCACCAGCGGCAGCGTCGATGCTCATCTTTGTGTTATAATGGAGTCCATTGTAGAAGGTATGAACGATCAACCATTATTCTAGGCCATGGTGTGGACAGACTCTTAATAGATCTTTGTATCTCTCCCAAGCTTCAAAAAGTGATTCTCCTTGGTTTTGAGTAAATCTAGTTATTTGGTTTCGAAGAACAGCAGTCTTACTAGGGGGAAAATATCTAGCAAGGAATACTCTTCTAAGGTCTTCCCAGGTAGCTATTGAGTTAGCTGAAAGTGAATCCAACCATGAACATGCTCTATCTCTGAGGGAGAAAGGAAATAATCTTAAACGAATCGCATCAGGTGAAGCATCGTTGACTTAAAGGTGTCGGCCAGTTGGATAAAGACTTTTAAATGTTGATTTGGGTTCTCAGAAGCGAGACCCGCGAATTGGTTCTGTTGCACTAATTACAGTAAAGATGGTTTTAGTTCGAAATTGTTGGGAAGAATGAGGGGGTTTACTATACTAGAACTAGGTTCCTCGTCAGAGGGTTGGGCAAATTCCTTAAGAGGTCTCCGATCGCGATTCTCGGCCATAGCTCTCTTAATTCGGATGAGTAAGAGGCGTGTACGAGTGTAACGTTCGAGTTCCGCTAAGGGATCTACTAAATTTCCGGTACTACGGGTTCTTCGCATTTACCGACTAATAATGCCTTAGTCTAGACGGTGTAACGACAGGGTACTAAATTTGACGAAGTTGGTCCATGGAAACGGCGCCAAAAACTTGACCGGTTAATTCGCAAGTGCACGAATCACGTCAGAGTAATAAAAAGAATATCGATCCCACAGAGACCAAATCGTCAATCTATCGATTACTATTGTTACGATGTTTATCTAAGGCAGCACAAAAGAGATATTGATGTTGCAAAATAACAGTAAATAAAGGAAATGATAAATACAGTGCAGATAAAGATAGGTTTGCATGTAATTCACGTCAGTTAAATGATGTTTCAATTGTCTAAATAGAACTACTTATGGGACAATATTTTCTACTCTTGAAAAGAATCTATTTAACAGGAATTGTCGCTTTCGCGTATTCAGAACTGAGTTTACCCTTAAATTAAGGCCTTTTATTGTCACTTATAAAAGATGCGCAGAACGCTAAAGTAGTAAACTTATTTTTAAGAAATAAGACTCGTAAACTTAGTTGAAAAGTGATTTTGATTTGGAAAGTTTACCCAAGGAGTTTCCTGATTTTAAATCTATCAACGCGTCCAAAAACAGTTTCAAAAATCGTTTTTCCTTAAAGTGATAAAAATTCCTAGTTAACTAAGCCAGGGTGCTTTCGCACTCCTTGAGTATTTAAAACTAACCAAGTTTATTTCAGAAAACTTGAATTAAAAATAAAAACAGCCTTTAAAGCATTTCTACAGATTCAATATGTGAAACATCTGTTTAACCGCGATCCTTACATTCTAACCTTTAAAAGATTTAGCCAGACATGGTAATACAAACAAATACAACGATGTTGAACATGATGAAAAGAACTTTAAAATGTAAGGCGTGAAGAACAAGTAAAGCGTGTAAAACGATTAAAACGAGCAATAAAGATAACGGCGATTAAAATTAAATAATGTAAAGACAATGGCAAGAAATTAAATAAAGTAAAGCATGACAAGGAATTAAATAAAGTAAGGCATGGCAAGTAAAATAAAAAGGCAATTAAATTAGAACCTGCTCCAAACGGTGGCTTTAAATTTGGTACAATGAAATAAATAAACCTTTGATTTTGAAAATAAAGATGACGGCAAAATCAAAGTGCTCCAACTCAATTACACTAAGGTGCGATAACCCCTCGATGTGACGAATTACCACTTTTACAGATGATATTATAGTCTTAGTGTTATAAACTAAGTTAGATGATTTGGAAATGAACTAGAACGACCTATTTATAGAGGAACTCAGCAGCATGCAAAGACCATGATGCCCTTCAACTTCTCCTTAGTGGGAACGTGAAATGCAAAGGTGGTGCCCGCCACCCCTTCATGGCGCCCGCCATGTGTGTGAATGGGAAAGTTCATGGTATCGTGGCGGTTTCCTCCTGGTTGAGGGCTGATGTGTCATGACTTCTGTAGCGAGGTATTCGTTACCTTTAGATTTATTGACTAAATCAAAATTAAATCATACAAGTCGAGTCGCCACCACACTTCTATTTATCCAAAGGAAAGGTTAGAAAGCGAACAAAAACCGAGAAGTTTTATCGAATCAAAAACTAATAAAAATGTCAGAGATCGGGGTAAGGGGGTTGGTTATACAATGGGAAGGTTTTAAGCACCCAAAACATCATAGGTACTCCTAGGGAGCCCTTTTCACACTTGTTGTAAGGTAGGTATTTTTGTGAAAATTTATTTGTGCAAACATGATTGGGGAGATGAGAAGAGAATATACAAGTTGTTTACAATTTTGTGTTTGAAATGGATAAACCCACTGTCTACGTACCATCTTAAAAAAGATTAGGATTAAAACCTCATAGTTCGGGGTAAAAATCTCAAAACAAGTTGGTGAATTGATTGGTCCAAAAGCCTTAAGGTCTTTTGTTATCCAAGGGAGAAAACTCAACCTAAAACCACAAATCCACCATGTGAGGATAGCTTCAACATGCTAGTGAGGGGTTAACCCTAAAATAAGCATGGAAGACTCATTGTCCATCACTAAGGATATAGGTGAGCATTATATCTACCTCAAGGATAACTCAAACCTAATAGCTAAAGGTTATGAAAAGTTTTTGATAAGAAAGTGGCCATTGAAACCACAAAACATTTGAATGGGTTATATTTACCAATGAAAAGTATTTACAAAATATGGTCAAAGTTGACTTAAAGATTCAATTCAAAATAAGTGTTATGAAAAGAAAGTTTGAAAATCAAAAGCATAATGCTTAGGTTTCTAATGTTTCAAAACAAGTGATAATGTTGCACAAAAGTTTTGGATTGGGTTAGAGTGGAGGGAAGAAGAAGAACGACTAAAGTCCTAATCATACAAGAGATGAAGGATAAGAAACAAGACCACAAATGGAGTTCCTCTCTTGAGATAATATTGATGATCCAAGTAGCTCCCATCCTTTGGAATAAGCAAGCAACTAAGTGTATACTCAAGCAATCAATCAATCAAGCAAAGCTCTTAGAAATCTTCCAATGGCTCTTAGATCTCTCTCTTTAGAAGCACATGATAATGGTTCTTCAATTTGGCTCAAATAGGAATCCCCTAGCACAAAAGCACACACATCAAAAAGTTCCATGAAGAAAATCAAGAATGGACAAGAGTGAGTTTAGAGATTTGGTCCTTCTAATCCATCTTCAACATTAAGGCCTTTTTACTCCATTTTGCATAGGGAATATCCTAGAATCTAAGTCCTTTTTGTCCATTTTTGCATTTGGTCCACAACAATCAAAACAAAAGCACAAGCACAATAATATATACACAATTATGTGCTCAAGTGAGCAAAAGGTAAATTGCATTAACATAAACATGTGCTCAAATGAGCAAAGGGCAAAAGAAAATGAATAATGTGTACAAGAATAGTAAATTGCATAAATGTAAAGTGCAAGAATTAAATGTTAATGGTTAATGGTTAGTGTTAGTATTAGTGTGCCATAAGGCAATTTAGCGCTATGTTAAGCAATCGTAATTGGACTTATGTAGAAGTCACAACTATCTGAGGCCGGTCAATAATAATGTAGGCAATAACACAAGTTAGAGATCTTGATTAGTGAATCAAGCTCCTACAACTTGCCATGCCAAAAAGAAGACGAGAAATGATCTTGTATTGATTTAGGTTCTTTGCTTGATTAGGAAGCAACATATCCTTAATGCAAAGCCATTCACTTGATCCATCATCAAGTTGAATTAGATTTGAATCAAGGAAGGTTAAACCTCTCATACATCAAGGCTAACCACCAATCTTTAACTCATTGATCAAAAAAGAAAAAGAAGAAGAAGAAGAAGATGAATAATAAAGTGCATTAATGGAAATGGAATGAAGTAATCAACAAGCATTGACCAAAGATAGAGGAGATCAAGGTCAAATAATAGTAAACAAAAGCAAGATGAAGATTAGAAGTCAAGAAACAAATAAAATATTTTTGGTATTTTTCAAAATAAAAATAATACTTGAATTAAAATAATAAAGAAAGGTCAAACTTCAAATTCACTTCAAATCAGCTTTGAAAAGTCCAAGTGAATTATCCTAAGTTCAACAAGGTCAAACAAAGTTTGACAAAAAATTTCAGCATTTTTAGAAGTCAGAAACTATTTTTAATCAATTAAAAATGCATAAAAATAACCTAATTGAATTAAAATCTCAAATCAATTAATAAATTGATGAGAATATTTTTCATAGATCCATCATCATTCAAAGAGGTTGGAAAGATATTTTTGTATTTTTTGAATATCAAAAAATATTTAAAATGAATTAAAAATAACCAGAAAAGAGAAAAATCCTAAAAAATATCAAAAACAATTTTCAGAAACTAGAAATTAAAAGAAGAATAATACAATTGGTCTCACATTTTTTGGACCAATAATAAAGGAGATATAACTTTTTTGAAATGAAATGGAATTAAAGAAATAAAAGAAAATTGAAATCAGAAAATAAAATATGAAAAAACGTGGAGCGTTGGATGAAGCTCATTAATTGAGCTAGCACATCACATGGCTCCTGAGCACGCGCCTACCAAACATGTGAGTTAATGCATCACACACAACCATTAATCAAGTCATAACATTGAATGGCTATGATTGAATCTGGAAAATAAAACGTGTGGTTGTGATTCAATCTGGAGACTGGACGGTGGTGTACACCACCGTCTTCTCCGGCCAACTTCCGGCACCAGCCAAATTTGCAGAGAATAAAAACTCCACCAAAAGCCACAATCCAGGTACCAAATGAAAGCTGGGGTGATGTACATCACCCCTGTACCAACCAAATTCACTCTAGGCTTCCATAGTAAGAGGAATCAGAGCTTGAATTTTGTGGTGTTCAACTGAAACTTGTTGGATTTCAACAATTCAAAGCATGAAATGATTGCCTATATAAAGAGGACTTCAGACAATCCAGCAACAACAAGAAACAAGCAATATTCAAGTAGATTCGAAGAAAATAAAATCTGAAGTGAACCTCTGAATTGAAGAGCTTGAGAGCATGATCTCTTGATGCTTAAGCTTGCAGTGTATTCTATGGATCAAGGTGAGCAAGGCTTACGAACTGTAGATCTAAAAATCAATCAATGAAATTGAAGTTTAGATCTGAAAAATTTGAGAGAAAATGGTGAGTTCCTTTGAGTATGGTTGAGGAATGAATCGTGCAGCATGTAAGGCGCCTTCAGGTTGTTGAAATGAGAAGCATTGGCCCTTTATTTATAGCAAGAGAATGGTTGAGTGCATGAACAAAGCATTGCATGGATGGAAAGGGCCTCCATGCATGGGCCTGTACAGGCGCATGGAGGGCCCAATTCCACTTAGATTTGCAAGCTTATGCAAAATGAAATCAGAACGGACGTGCATATTGTGTATGCTTAGCTCATGCAATGCATTTTTAATGAGTTTCCAAAATTGTACCAATGTGTTCACCCCTTTGAAAATGGAATTTCAAAAACTTAAGCATAACCTTATGGGTAATGGTTGGAAAGCTTTTTGCATGAGGATCATTTGTTATGTTGACCAAAACTTCATTTGAAACTTGGAAATTGGTGAAAATTGATCATGAAGTGTAGGGTGCAAAACATGTACATGTGAGAATTTCAAAAATGGCCAAACTTCAAGCCCTTCTGTTTCAATGATGCAAGCTCCAAATGACAAACTCTTCAACATAAAGGTTGTATATATTTTCAAGAAAATCAATTTGGACTTAAATTTTGCATCATTTGTATTTTTTTATGAAGAAGTTATGGGCACTTGAAGTTGGACTTTTTCACATTTCAATGCCTTTGGTCCAAAGTGACCTATAATGTTTTGCATTATCACATGTATTTCTTTTAGGATTATGAAAATTTGTTCAACATAACAATTTAAGTAGACATCTTAAAATTTTCAATTCATTTGATCCCATATCAAAATCATGAAAAATGAATGAGTTATGTCCTTGGGAATTGGACCCAAAATTAGGGTTTCAGTCAAAATGACCTATAATGTTTTGAAATGGATGATGACCTTCTAAGCTTAAAATCAATTTTTGATGAACATGAAAGTTGTTCATATGGTTCTTAATAACATTTTTTCTCTTGAGGTCATCTCCATTTGACAAACACATCAAAGGTTAGGTCTCAGTGTACTTCAAAATAATCAGATGAATTAACTGATTAACTTCTCAAGTCCAAACCTCAAATCTTGATGAATTAATGATTGAGGACACTCAAATAAGTTCAAATATGCATGAAATGGTGAATTAAAGAGCTTCCCTTGATTGTATTTGATCATGGGTTGAGGTTGCTTCATGAGCAAGGCACAGTTTGATGAACAGATGAATTAGGGTTTCCTTGGGAAACAATCCTCAAACCCCTTGGTTTGTTTTGATCAAAATGATGATTTGAGATACTTGGGAGGCATATTTGATGGATGAGAGCTTTGGGAACCATTGTCATGCTTGCTTTCATCTTCACCTAGCCATATCAATGAGCATAGAATCTCCTAGAAGCTTTGGATCTTGTGACTGCTCAAGCTACAAACAAAAGATGTTAGTGACATATTTTTGTGCTTTTGGTTAGTAAACAAAATAAAAAAAGCAATAATATACAATTCAAGCATGCTTGGTGATCTCAACCAACTCACAAAAGAGATCCCACCCAAAGGTTAAGGAGCCAAGATGTTATGATCCTCGAGGCAAATGCAATGAGCAATGATATGATGCCATGAGGGATCTTAGGGTCAAAATTAGGGTCTTACAGATGCCCCTATTTAAGGTCATTCTAGCCGGAGAAGTGAAGGTTAAAATCTTCGTCTCGACGAGGTAGAATGGTCTTAAATAATACCAAAGAGACGAATTTTGGTCCCTAAGAGACCTCATGATGCAAATGTATGTATGCAAAAGGGTAATACTTTATGGGGATATGTGTCCACAAAGAAGAAAAGAAATCAGGAGAAACTGACAATCCATATGAGTAATACACTCCAAGGGACAAAGACTCTGGGACTCTTATGGGGATAAGAAAGGGAATAAAATGCATGAGCAGGTCACAACTTAAGACTTGCTAAGAGACACGAGGGGAATTCCATGAAAATAAATCAATGGAAAGACTCGAGTTGACGCAAAGATGCATGTATTGGGGAATATACCAATACAGCAAGGACTATCCATAAAGGATACTTCGGATGAAAATCCGAACTCATATGGGGAAAATCCACTAAGGGACTTCACTGTGGAATGTCCAACAAGGACTCATCTGAGGAAACAACAGAATGAGGTATTACCGGTTACTGGGTAATAAGCTCAAGGAGACATGTGATCAAAACATCGATATGAGGGTGAGAGAACAACACGCTCGGGGGGAATGAATATCTAAGACCGGTATAAGGGTGAGAGATATCAAACATCCAAAAATATCTGAGGAAGACCTAAAAAAGGTATGCTTCGACTCAGGAAATCTGACTCCACAGGGGACAAAACGTCATAATAGGGAGCAGCGGAGGAAGGAACACCAGGGATACCGGTTACTAGGCATATAATAGGTGACCAACCAAGCGTGAATTGGGGAATATTTCCAAGACACTCATCATCCCAAAAGGAGGGCTAAAAAGCAAACTCGATTATAGGATGGACATTCAGTTCCATAAGGAAATACGAATCTTACTCGACTGGGGAAGAACAAAAGACTTCAACCGAAGAGCGCATGAGATATATTATCTATTACCGTCAGAACGTAGATAACATACTCACATGAAAGATTATCCACAACCGGTTACTGGGTTAATAAAGGATAAATCGACCGAAAGGAAAGGACATCGGGATACCGAATACTAGGTATAAAATGATGACCAATCAAAGGAAGAAATAACCATTACCAATCAAGGGTAAATGAAAGATGACTCACTGGGGATACATTGACAAAAGCAATGATCCGGGAAATATATCACTGGTTACTGGGAGATATACTCAAAAGTGAAGGAATATCGATACCGAATATTGGATAAAGATAACCGTCAAAGAGAGGATTACATCTACTGGCTACTGGGTAGAAAACCACAGAAGAGTAACCGCCATCGGTTAGGATGAACAAAATAAGGTTAACTCTGCATGGGGATAAAATAGGGTTTACAACTATCAGTATGAGGGTAGAAAACCACAGAAATAGGACTTACAACTACCAGTTACTGGGTAGAAGGTGTAACACCCCGATTAAAATAAGAGAATTATTTAATTGAGTTAATATTATTTTATTAATTTAATTAAATAAATTGGATTATTGGATTATTATTATTATTATTATTATTATTTGGAATAATAATTATTATGGGAAAATATATAAGTGGGAATAAAGAAAAGGTTTTCATTTGTTGGAAAAGGTTTTCACGTGAAAAGTTGAGAAGCTGCAGAGAAGAGGAAAAGGGCAAGAGAAGAGCTGTAGAGCAAAGGTTGGAGAACGGAAAAGCTTGAAGCTCGAAGAGTTGCCGGATTGTTAAGGTAAGGGGGGTTTATCGTCGTTTAATGGGTATTATCGATTAACATGTAATGGGTAGTGATAAGCCGTCGATTGACCCTAATTGGGATTTAGAATGCTGAGAAATTATGTTGAATAAGTTGTATTAAAGCTGAAATTGAATTTGTGTTTGAGTGTATGGTGAAATTCTGAGCGTATAGCTTTTTACGGAAGTTGAATCGGAGGTCCGGAAGTCCTCCAACGGCGGAAAATGCGGAAACTCTGCATTCTGCCTTGTGTTAGCGCAGGAACTGCTGTTTCGCCTGCGTTAACCGGTTAACCCAGGGTGTTAACCGGTTAACACTGTTATAAATTGAGAAAATGTTGAGTTTTGCCTGCGTTAACCGGTTAACCTATAGCGTTAACCGGTTAACACTGTTGCGTTTTGCCTGGGAGTGTAATTTTCCTGCGTTAACCGGTTAACCTATAGCGTTAACCGGTTAACACTGTTGCAGTATGTAAAAATGGTTGATTTTTATGATGTAAGTGTACTTGGTGATTGGCCTATTGTATCCAATTGTGATTAATAAATTCGTGGAGTCTATGTTGTGAAATGTTGATGCCAATACGTTGATAAGTTGCTTTTGTGGAAAATATTAAGTTGTAGGCTGATGAGCCAAAGTTGAATATAAGTTGTTTTGTTGAAAATGCTGAGTTGTAGGCCGATGAGCCAAAGTTGATTTTTAAGTTGTTGTTGCTGGAAACGCTGTTATGTTGTCGTTGTTTTTATGTTGTTGAACTTTCAAGTCGTACATGCCATATACATTCATATGCATTAAGTCGGGGCTTTTGCTCACACCACGTTGGCCTGGATTGGCAAAAATTATGGGGCTTTTGCTCACACCACGTTGGCCTGGATTGGCACATTTTTAAGTTGAAAGTTGAAGGCTTATGCCTTGATGCCCACCAAACTGGCAATGATTTTAAGTTGGGAGTTTTACTCCAAATGGTACCACATGCATGAAGAGTCGAGTCTCATTTGAGTTGCATTAATTGTTGTTGTTGAGTTGCATTTTATGTTGTTATTGAGTGGATGTGCCGTTACCGAATGCATGATATGATGTGGGTGATTAACGTGTAAAGTTACTTAACATAACATGATGATTTATAATATTTGTTATATCGATTGAGGAACTCACCCTTACAGTTATATTTTTCAGGTAACGAGCAGTGAGTGGAGTAGAAGCTAGTGCTCGAAGTCTAGAGTGGTTTTAGTGGGTCATGCTCTGATAGATGTAACATCGGGACGGGATGTTTGAATTGTTGAATAAATGTTAATTTTGATGAATTACAGATGTTGAAATATTTTATTCGCTGCGTATTGTTAAAGAAGTTTTTATGTTGAATAAAATTGAGCATGA
Source organism: Lathyrus oleraceus (assembly GCF_024323335.1). Taxonomy (NCBI): domain Eukaryota; kingdom Viridiplantae; phylum Streptophyta; class Magnoliopsida; order Fabales; family Fabaceae; genus Lathyrus; species Lathyrus oleraceus. The sequence goes on along the minus strand of NC_066579.1, from coordinate 275,660,971 downwards.
CTGATTTATGTTGAATTTTGTGAAGAAGTGGTTATGTGACACCCTTGAGATGCATGATTACTCTGATATGTATGATTTAATTGTTGTTGTCTTAATTAAACATTTGGGGTATTTTAGAAGGGTGTTACATTAGTGGTATCAGAGCAGGGTCTGTCCGGCCAGTTGTCGTGTCGTTACTGTCTAACAATTGTGTAATTGTTACTAGTCTAACTTTTAAGTTGTCTTGTAGTGACTAGTTGAAATGGCTGGAAGGAATGACGCTGCAATGGCTGCCGCAATGCAAGCAATGGCACAAGCTGTGCAGAACTTGCCAAATGCTGGTGGAGATGCTGGATCACGTAGCTTGGCGACTTTTCAGAGAGAGAATCCGCCGGTGTTTAAAGGGAAGCATGATCCAGATGCAGCTTTAGGATGGTTGAAAGAGATTGAGAGAATCTTTCGTGTTATGGATTGCACTCCAGCTCAGAAGGTTCGGTATGGTACTCACATGCTAGCAGTCGAAGCTGATGACTGGTGGCTAGAGACTCACGAGAGGTTGACTGTGGCAGGTGAAGACGTTACTTGGGATGTATTCCGTAGGGAATTTCTGAGGAAGTATTATCCGGAAGATGTCCGTGGTAAGAAGGAAATTGAATTCCTTGAGCTGAAGCAAGGAAACATGTCTGTCACTGACTATGCTGCAAAATTTGTGGAGTTGTCCAAATTTTATCCTCATTACACTGGTGCTGGTGCTGAATTTTCAAAGTGCATCAAGTTTGAAAACGGATTGCGCTCTGAAATTAAGAAGGCTGTTGGGTATCAGAAGATACGCATTTTTACTGAATTGGTTGATAGCTGCAGGATATTTGAAGAAGACAATAATGCTCATTACAAGGTTGTCAGTGATCGCAGAGGCAAGCAACATCAAAACCGTGGCAAGCCGTATGATGTTCCAGCTGGAAAAGGGAAGCAAAGAGCTGCTCCGGCCCAGAGAACTAGTGGGGGAGGTACTCCTGTTGGTATAGTTTGCTTCAAATGTGGTCAGGCTGGTCATAAGAGTAATGTATGCACTGTTGAAGTAAAGAGGTGTTTTCGCTGTGTAAGATTGGCCATGCAATAGCTGATTGCAAGCACAAGGAAGTGATTTGTTTTAATTGCGGAGAAGAAGGGCATATTGGAAGTCAGTGTCAGAAGCCGAAGAAAGGGAATCAGTCAGGAGGCAAGGTCTTTGCTTTATCGGGTTCTGAGACTTCTGCAGATGATCGTTTGATCCGAGGTACGTGTTATATTAATGGCTTTCCTCTTGTAGCTATTATTGACACAGGTGCGACTCATTCCTTTATATCTTTGGATTGTGCTGTGAAACTTAAGTTAGAGATATCTGAGATGTTTGGTAGTATGGTAATTGATACTCCTGCGAAGGGTTCAGTGACTACTACATCGGTTTGTTTAAATTGTCCTTTGAGTATTTTTGGTAGAGACTTTGGGATGGACCTAGTGTGTCTTCCACTAGTGCAGATTGATGTTATTCTGGGTATGAACTGGTTGGTGTTTAATCGAGTTTCTATCAATTGTTTTGATAAGACTGTGGTCTTTCCTGAGATTGAGGAAGGAAAGAGTTTGTTTCTATCAGCAAGACAGGTGAACGAAGAAGTAGTTGAGGGAGCAGAGTTGTTTATGCTGTTAGCGACTTTGGAGGCTAAAGATAAACTGGTGATTGGCGATCTAGCCGTGGTGTGTGATTTTCCTGATGTGTTTCCTGAAGAGGTGAATGAATTGCCGCCAGAGCGTGAAGTGGAGTTCTCTATTGACTTGGTACCTGGTACTAGGCCGATATCGATGGCTCCGTACCGTATGTCTGCTGTTGAGTTAACTGAATTGAAGAGTCAGTTGGAAGATCTGTTGGATAAGAAATTTATTCGTCCGAGTGTGTCACCGTGGGGTGCACCAGTGTTGTTGGTCAAGAAGAAAGAAGGTACTATGAGGTTGTGTGTGGACTACAGACAACTGAATAAAGTGACGATCAAGAATCGGTATCCGTTGCCGAGGATTGATGATTTGATGGATCAATTGGTTGGTGCAAGTGTGTTCAGCAAGATAGATTTGAGATCTGGGTATCATCAGATTCGTGTGAAAACCGAGGATATTCAGAAGACTGCTTTCAGAACCAGGTATGGACATTATGAGTATTCTGTAATGCCTTTTGGTGTGACTAATGCGCCTGGAGTATTTATGGAGTATATGAATAGGATTTTCCATCCGTACCTAGACAAGTTTGTTGTGGTGTTTATTGATGACATTTTGGTGTATTCGAAATCTGAAGAAGAGCATGCTGAGCAATTGAGAGTGGTTTTAGAAGTTCTACGAGAAAAGAAGTTATTTGCTAAATTGTCCAAGTGTGAATTTTGGTTAGAAGAGGTTAGTTTTCTTGGTCATGTGATTTCAAGGGGTGGTGTTGCTGTTGATCCTTCCAAGATAGAAGCGGTATCTAAGTGGGAAGCTCCGAAGTCTGTTGCTGAGATTCGAAGTTTTCTTGGTTTGGCTGGTTATTATAGGAAGTTCATTGAGGGATTTTCTAAGTTGGCATTACCGTTGACAATGTTGACTAGAAAGGGGCAAGCGTTTGTTTGGGACTCAAAATGTGAAGAAGGTTTCCAAGAGTTAAAGAGAAGGCTGACTACTGCTCCTATTCTGATATTACCGTGTTCGTCGGAACCATTTGAGGTTTACTGTGATGCTTCATTGTTGGGTTTGGGTGGTGTATTGATGCAGAATAAGCAGGTTATAGCTTATGCTTCGAGACAGCTGAGGGTTCATGAAAGGAACTATCTGACACACGATTTAGAGTTGGCAGCCGTGGTATTTGTTCTGAAGTTATGGAGGCATTACTTGTATGGGTCAAGATTTGAGGTTTTCAGTGACCATAAGAGTTTAAAGTATTTGTTTGATCAGAAAGAGCTGAATATGAGACAGAGAAGATGGTTAGAGTTTCTGAAGGATTATGACTTTGGTTTGAATTACCATCCGGGTAAAGCAAACGTAGTGGCTGATGCATTGAGTCGGAAATCATTACATATGTCTATGCTAATGGTTAAGGAATTGGATTTAATTGAGCAGTTTAGAGACTTGAGTTTGGTGTGTGAGAGTACTCACAATAGTGTTAAATTGGGGATGTTGAAGTTAACAAGTGGTATTCTGGATGAGATCAGAGAGGGTCAGAAATCTGATATGCTTTTGGTTGATAAGTTGACCCTAGTGAATCAAGGTCAAGGTGGCGAATTCAGAGTTGACGAGAATGGTATTTTGAAATTTGGTAGTCGGGTGTGTATTCCGGATGTTACCGAGCTTAAGAGGAGTATTCTTGAGGAAGGACATCGTAGTGGATTGAGTATTCATCCTGGAGCTACGAAGATGTATCATGATTTAAAGAAGTTATTTTGGTGGCCAGGAATGAAGAAAGAAATTGCGAGTTTTGAAGAGGAGGAAGTCACTTGAGTTCCAAGAGGGAGATCATGTGTTTCTTCGTGTTACTCCGATAACAGGTGTTGGTCGGGCTTTGAAGTCGAAGAAGTTGACACCTCGATTTATTGGTCCTTATCAGATTCTGGAGAGGATAGGAGAAGTAGCCTATCGTATCGCTTTACCGCCGTCACTTGCGAATTTGCATGAGGTTTTTCATGTGTCTCAGTTGAGGAGGTACATTCATGATCCGTCGCATGTAGTCCAAGTAGATGATGTACAGGTGAGAGACAACCTGACTGTTGAGACATCGCCTATGAGGATTGAGGATCGAGAGTTGAAGCAGTTGCGGGGTAAAGAGATTGCCTTAGTGAAGGTAGCCTGGGGAGGACCAGCAGGTGGCAATGTGACTTGGGAACGGGAGAGTCAGATGAAAGAGTCCTATCCAGAGTTATTTGCTTGAGGTATGTTTTCGAGGACGAAAACTCTTTTAGTGGGGGAGAGTTGTAACACCCCGATTAAAATAAGAGAATTATTTAATTGAGTTAATATTATTTTATTAATTTAATTAAATAAATTGGATTATTGGATTATTATTATTATTATTATTATTTGGAATAATAATTATTATGGGAAAATATATAAGTGGGAATAAAGAAAAGGTTTTCATTTGTTGGAAAAGGTTTTCACGTGAAAAGTTGAGAAGCTGCAGAGAAGAGGAAAAGGGCAAGAGAAGAGCTGTAGAGCAAAGGTTGGAGAACGGAAAAGCTTGAAGCTCGAAGAGTTGCCGGATTGTTAAGGTAAGGGGGGTTTATCGTCGTTTAATGGGTATTATCGATTAACATGTAATGGGTAGTGATAAGCCGTCGATTGACCCTAATTGGGATTTAGAATGCTGAGAAATTATGTTGAATAAGTTGTATTAAAGCTGAAATTGAATTTGTGTTTGAGTGTATGGTGAAATTCTGAGCGTATAGCTTTTTACGGAAGTTGAATCGGAGGTCCGGAAGTCCTCCAACGGCGGAAAATGCGGAAACTCTGCATTCTGCCTTGTGTTAGCGCAGGAACTGCTGTTTCGCCTGCGTTAACCGGTTAACCCAGGGTGTTAACCGGTTAACACTGTTATAAATTGAGAAAATGTTGAGTTTTGCCTGCGTTAACCGGTTAACCTATAGCGTTAACCGGTTAACACTGTTGCGTTTTGCCTGGGAGTGTAATTTGCCTGGGAGTGTAATTTTCCTGCATTAATTGTTGTTGTTGAGTTGCATTTTATGTTGTTATTGAGTGGATGTGCCGTTACCGAATGCATGATATGATGTGGGTGATTAACGTGTAAAGTTACTTAACATAACATGATGATTTATAATATTTGTTATATCGATTGAGGAACTCACCCTTACAGTTATATTTTTCAGGTAACGAGCAGTGAGTGGAGTAGAAGCTAGTGCTCGAAGTCTAGAGTGGTTTTAGTGGGTCATGCTCTGATAGATGTAACATCGGGACGGGATGTTTGAATTGTTGAATAAATGTTAATTTTGATGAATTACAGATGTTGAAATATTTTATCCGCTGCGTATTGTTAAAGAAGTTTTTATGTTGAATAAAATTGAGCATGACTGATTTATGTTGAATTTTGTGAAGAAGTGGTTATGTGACACCCTTGAGATGCATGATTACTCTGATATGTATGATTTAATTGTCGTGTCGTTACTGTCTAACAATTGTGTAATTGTTACTAGTCTAACTTTTAAGTTGTGTTGTAGTGATAAGTTGAAATGGCTGGAAGGAATGACGCTGCAATGGCTGCCGCAATGCAAGCAATGGCACAAGCTGTGCAGAACTTGCCAAATGCTGGTGGAGATGCTGGATCACGTAGCTTGGCGACTTTTCAGAGAGAGAATCCGCCGGTGTTTAAAGGGAAGCATGATCCAGATGCAGCCTTGGGATGGTTGAAAGAGATGGAGAGAATCTTCCGTGTTATGGATTGCACTCCAGCTCAGAAGGTTCGGTATGGTACTCACATGCTAGCAGTCGAAGCTGATGACTGGTGGCTAGAGACTCACGAGAGGTTGACCATGGCAGGTGAAGTCATTACTTGGGATGTATTCCGTAGGGAATTCATGAGAAAGTATTATCCGGAAGATGTCCGTGGTAAGAAGGAAATTGAGTTCCTTGAGCTGAAGCAAGGAAACATGTCTGTCACTGATTATGCTGCAAAATTTGTGGAGTTGTCCAAATTTTATCCTCATTACACTGGTGCTGGTGCTGAATTTTCAAAGTGCATCAAGTTTGAAAACGGACTGCGCTCTGAAATTAAGAAGGCTGTTGGGTATCAGAAGATACGCATTTTTACTGAATTGGTTGATAGCTGCAGGATATTTGAAGAAGACAATAATGCTCATTACAAGATTGTCAGTGACCGCAAGGGCAAGCAACATCAAAACCGTGGCAAGCCGTATGATGCTCCAGCTGGAAAAGGGAAGCAAAGAGCTGCTCCGGCTCAGAGAGCTAGTGGGGGAGGTGCTCCTGCTGGTATAGTTTGCTTCAAATGTGGTCAGGCTGGTCATAAGAGTAATGTATGCACTGCTGAAGTAAAGAGATGTTTTCGTTGTGGTAAGACTGGTCATGCAATAGCTGATTGCAAGCACAAGGAAGTGATTTGTTTTAATTGTGGCGAAGAAGGGCATATTGGAAGTCAGTGTCAGAAGCCAAAGAAATCTCAGACTGGGAAGGTGTTCGCATTGACCGGAACTCAAACCTCCAGTGAGGACAGACTTATCCGAGGTACGTGTTATATTAATGGCTTTCCTCTTGTAGCTATTATTGACACAGGTGCGACTCATTCCTTTATATCTTTGGATTGTGCTGTGAAACTTAAGTTAGAGATATCTGAGATGTTTGGTAGTATGGTGATTGATACTCCTGTGAAACTTAAGTTAAAGTATTTGTTTGATAAGAAAGAGCTGAATATGAGACAGAGAAGATGGTTAGAGTTTCTGAAGGATTATGGCTTTGGTTTGAATTACCATCCGGGTAAGGCAAACGTAGTGGCTGATGCATTGAGTCGGAAATCATTGCATATGTCTATGTTAATGGTTAAGGAATTGGATTTAATTGAGCAGTTTAGAGACTTGAGTTTGGTGTGTGAGAGTACTCACAATAGTGTTAAATTGGGAATGTTGAAGTTAACAAGTGGTATTCTGGATGAGATCAGAGAGGGTCAGAAATCTGATATGCTTTTGGTTGATAAGTTGACTCTAGTGAATTAGGGTCAAAGTGGTGAGTTCAGAGTTGATGAAAATGGTATTTTGAAATTTGGTAGTCGGGTGTGTATTCCGGATGTTACCGAACTTAAGAAGAGTATTCTTGAAGAAGGACATCGTAGTGGGTTGAGTATTCATCCTGGAGCTACGAAGATGTATCATGATTTGAAAAAGTTATTTTGGTGGCCGGGAATGAAAAGAGAAATTGCGAGCTTTGTTTATTCCTGTTTGACTTGTCAGAAGTCAAAGATTGAGCATCAGAAGCCGTCTGGGCTAATGCAACCGTTGGCTATTCCAGAGTGGAAGTGGGATAGTATCAGTATGGATTTTGTTTCTGGTTTACCGAGGACAATTAAGAATTTTGAAGCTATTTGGGTGATTGTTGATAGATTGACGAAATCGGCTCATTTCATTCCGATTAGAATGGATTATCCGTTAGAGAGATTAGCTGAGTTGTATATTGAGAAAATTGTAAGTTTGCATGGTATTCCGTCGAGTATTGTTTCGGACAGAGATCCTAGATTTACATCGAAATTCTGGGAAGGTTTGCAGAAGGCTTTGGGAACTAAGCTGAGATTGAGTTCTGCATATCACCCGCAGACGGATGGTCAGACTGAGAGGACGATTCAGTCACTAGAGGATCTTTTGAGAGCTTGTGTTTTGGAGAAAGGAGGTGCTTGGGATTGTTATTTACCTTTGATTGAGTTTACCTACAACAATAGTTTTCATTCGAGCATTGGTATGGCACCGTTTGAAGCTTTGTATGGTAGGAGATGTCGGACACCTTTATGTTGGTATGAGTCCGGTGAGAGTGCTGTGGTTGGACCGGAGATTGTTCAACAAACTACGGAAAAGATTAAGATGATTCAGGAGAAGATGAGAATTGCTCAGAGTCGTCAGAAGAGTTATCACGACAAGAGGAGGAAGTCACTTGAGTTCCAAGAGGGAGATCATGTGTTTCTTCGTGTTACTCCGATAACTGGGGTTGGTCGAGCTTTGAAGTCAAAGAAGTTAACACCTCGATTTATTGGTCCTTATCAGATTTTGGAGAGGATAGGAGAGGTAGCCTATCGTATCGCTTTACCGCCGTCACTTGCGAATTTGCATGAGGTTTTTCATGTGTCTCAGTTGAGGAGGTACATTCATGATCCGTCGCATGTAGTCCAAGTAGATGATGTACAGGTGAGAGATAACCTGACTGTTGAAACATCACCTATGAGGATTGAGGATCGAGAGTTGAAGCAGTTGCGGGGTAAAGAGATTGCCTTGGTGAAGGTAGCTTGGGGAGGACCAGCAGGTGGCAATGTGACTTGGGAACTGGAGAGTCAGATGAAGGAGTCTTATCCGGAGTTATTTGCTTGAGGTATGTTTTCGAGGACGAAAACTCTTTTAGTGGGGGAGAGTTGTAACACCCCGAATTAAATAAGAGGATTTATTTAAATTAAGTTAATAATATATTTAATAATTTAATTAAATAAATTGAATTATTGGATTATTATTATTATTATTATTATTTGGAATAATAATTATTTGGAAAATATATAAGTTGGAATAAGGAAAAAGGGTTTCAGTATTGGTAAAGAGTTTTCACGTGAAATAGAGAAGCGGCTGAAAGGTGAAAAGTGGAGAAAGGGCAAAGAGGAAGAGCTAGAGAGCAAAGGTTGAAGGACGGAAAAGCTCGAAGCTTAGAGATTGCCGGATTATCTCAGGTAAGGGGGGTTTATCGTCGTTTAATGGGTATTATAGATTAACATGTAATGGGTAGTGATAAACCGTTGAATTGACCCTAATTGGGATTTAGAATGCTGAGAAAATTGTGATGATTAAGTTGTATGAAAACTGAAATTGAATCGATAATTGTATGTGTCGTGATTTTCCGATAATGTAGCTTTTTACGGAAGTTGAATCGGAGGTCCGGAAGTCCTCCAACGGCGGAAAATGCGGAGAACTCTGCATTCTGCCTTGTGTTAGCGCGGGAACTGCTGTTTTGTCTGCGTTAACCGGTTAACCCAGGGTGTTAACCGGTTAACACTGTTATAATTGTGAAAATGTATTTTTGTCCTGCGTTAACCGGTTAACCCAGGGCGTTAACCGGCTAACACTGTTGCGTGTTGCCAGAAAATGTAATTTTTGTCCTGCGTTAACCGGTTAACCCAGGGCGTTAACCGGTTAACACTGTTGCAGAGTGGGAAAATTGATATTTTTAATGTTGTGAACATAATTGGTGATTAGCCTATTATCGTTAATTTTGATGAGTAATTCTGTTGGGTTATGTTATGAAGTGTTGATATAAATATGTTGATAAGTTGTTTTAAAGTTGTTGAAAATACTGAGTTGTAGGCTTGATGAGCCAAAGTTGATTATAAGTTGATTTTGTTGAAAATACTGAGTTGTAGGCTTGATGAGCCAAAGTTGATTATAAGTTGATTATGTTGAAAACCTTGTTGTGTTGCTATTATAATTATGTTGTCGAAAGTTTAAAGTCGTGTATGCCATGTACATTTCATATGCATTAAGTCGGAGCTTTGCTCACACCACGTTGGCCTGGATTGGCAAAAATCGGAGCTTTGCTCACACCACGTTGGCCTGGATTGGCAAAAATCGGAGCTTTGCTCACACCACGTTGGCCTGGATTGGCAAAATTTTAAGTTGAAAGTTGAAGGCTTATGCCTTGATGCCCACTAAACTGGCAATGATTTTAAGTTGGGAGTTTTACTCCGAATGGTACCACATGCATGACGAGTCGAGTCTCATTTGAGTTGCATTTTATGTTGTGGTTGAGTTGCATTTTATGTCGTTATTGAGTTGCATTTTACGTTGTTATTGAGTATGATATTTGAGTTGATGTGTCGTTACTAAATGCATGATATGATTAGGGTGATTAACGTGTAAAGTTACTTAACATAACATGATAATTTATAATGTTTGTTATATCGATTGAGGAACTCACCCTTACAACTATTTTTCAGGTAACGAGCAATGAGTTGAGTAGAAGCTAATACTTGGAGTCTAGCGTAGTCTCCTAAGTGGGTCATGCTCTGATAGATGTAACATCGGGACGGGATGTTTTAATTGTTTTATTGTTGATTGTTGAACCTTTTTATCAGTAATATGTTATATGTTGGAATGGTTGGTTGATTTATATCCGCTGCGAATTATGCAAACAAAAATGTTTATTTTGATTGAATAATGAGCATGACAGTTTTATGGTGTGAAGTGTTGTGTGACACCCTTGGTGCATGATTACTCTGATATATAATTGTTGTTGTTATTAAATAATGGGGGTATTTTAGAAGGGTGTTACAAAGAACATCCAATCTAATGGGGGCAACAGATACCAGGAAACAAAGACTTTTGCAGGGAAAGGAGAACCAGTCACTCTGCTAGCGAAGGGATCAACACATCTTCCTTGAAGTTCCAACGCCTAACTGCAATCAGGAAAAGTCTTGGCTGGGGAATCTAACCATGAATAAAATCCGCCGTAGAAGCGACCCTACTGGGGAAATTATCAAAGAGAGAAATGAAACTCTGTGGGGAATAACCACCAATCAGAAGGTTCCAAAACCAACGCATTTCCTTGCACTGCTGGAGAAATCATATCTGCCGAGGAGAAGGGGACACTACTCCGCAGGGGATGGAAAGATAAAACCTTTTCATCATCCACTCTACTCGGGAGGAAACCACAAACGGGAATTGATCAGACAATTCCATTAGGGAAACACTGCTGATGACTGAACCGGGGATTACCCGTAGGCAAAACTACTAGGGATATCCTGTTGGTGACCAAACTAGGGAGTAAAGGTGGGATCAACCCTACCGAGGATGGTCGAGGAGCAAATCTGCTGGAGATCACAGTGGACCAGTCCGCAGGGGAAAAGCTATCAACCAAACTCGATGATAACTCCACTTATGATAGGGATTTCCTGCTCACTCTAGCGGAGAGATTTCTTAACTTGAAGTGAGGGAAAACCAACCTCTTCGAAAAGATTAGCATATTCAATTTATCAATCTATAAGGGATTTTAGGTCAATCCACGTAAGGGATGACAACCATATAATTGATAACACAAATGCTAAATCCAGCCTCACTGGGGAGCTAGAAGATTAGGACCAGACTCCCAACCTCTCTGGGGATTTGGTGATGCATAATCTTATTCTTCACTCGCGGAGGAGACAATCCTGGAAGATAATGAAGAGGATACAAGTATGCTAGGAATATGAACAAATGTCTTACCCTTTTGGAGATCATACCATCCTTGGAAGAGCACTGAAGACGTCCCAAGTATCCTTCTTGTCATTGTGAATGTTCACTTTGTTTAAAAACAATTTATGAAAATTTTATTTATTTAAAACAATGATATTTTTCATTTAAAACATGCAAAACATTTATTGAACAGAAACAAATAAGAGTGCAAAGAATTGGATAAAGGCGCAAATTTATTTGATGGAATGGTAGTATGCAAATGGCAAGACTCCATGGATCTTTACAAATTTGAAATTGGTGATATATATTGGAAAAGGGCTAAATTGAACATAATGACCATTTCTCCACCAACTCTGAATCTGATGTATTTGAAGCTTCAGTTGACGGTGACTGAGCGAAACTCTTTGATAGATAACAGTTGTAGAACAAAGTCTTGTCAGAATGCAGTTACTTGCCAAATCCCTAATTTTTGCCTAGATTGCCCCAGGGTGAGGTACTCAATCTAGCGGGATACATATTCATTTTTTATGTCTCTAACTTTTGCTTGGATCTCCCTTTCGGGTTTTCAATCCACCGAGACGCTCATTTTTGCCTAAGCCTCCCTTTCGGGTTTTCAACTTAGCGAGCTATTCTGTTTTTATTTTAGGCGAAGTATTTCTTGACTGCATCTGAATTCACAGGACGAGTGAAATCCTCCCCATCCATAGTTGTAAGTATCAAAGCACCGCCTGAAAAGGCTCTCTTAATAACATATGGACCTTCATAGTTTGGAGTCCACTTGCCCTTGGAATCGGGCGCGAAAGACAAGACTTTCTTGAGCACAAGGTCACCTTCTCGGAACACACGAGGCTTGACCTTCTTATCAAAGGCTTTCTTCATCCTCTGCTGATATAACTAACCATGGCACATGGCAGTCAATCTCTTCTCTTATATCAGATTCAATTGGTCGTAACGACTCTGGATCCATTCAGCATCAGTCAACTTGGCTTCCATCAAGACTCTCATTGATGGGATCTCCACCTCTACTGGGAGCACAGCCTCCATGCCATATACAAGGGAGAAAGGGGTTTCCCCTGTTGAAGTATGGACAGATGTACGATAACCATGCAAAGCAAATGGCAGCATCTCATGCCAATCTTTGTACGTAACAACCATCTTCTAGATAATCTTCTTGATGTTCTTATTAGCAGCTTCAACAACCCCATTCATCTTGAGTCTATAAGGAGAAGAATTATGATGTGCTATCTTGAACTCGCTACATAGCTCTTTCATCATCTTATTGTTCAAGTTAGATCCATTATCAGTAATGATCTTATCCGGCACACCATAACGGCATATGAGTTGATTCTTGATAAACTTCACAACCACCTGCCTGGTCACGTTTGCATATGACGCTGCTTCAACCCACTTTGTGAAGTAATCGATTACTACGAGAATAAACCTGTGACCGTTGGACGCTTTTGGATCTATCATGCCAATCATGTCAATTCCCCACATGGAGAAAGGCCGTGGTGATGAAATCACATTCAGAAGTGTCGGGGGAATATGAATCTTATCCGCATAAATCTGACACTTGTGGCATTTCTTAACATATTTGCAGCAGTCAGACTCCATTGTCAGCCAATAATAGCCTGCTCTCAACATCTTTCTAGCCATGGCATGTCCATTGGAATGAGTACCAAATGAACCCTCATGGACCTCAGTCATTAACATGTCTGCTTCGTGTCTATCCACGCATCTGAGTAGAACCATGTCAAAATTCCTTTTATAAAGCACATCGCCATTGAGGTAGAAATTGCCTGATAATCTCCTCAAAGTTTTTCTATCTTTCACAGATGCCCCAGGCGGGTAAATCTGACTCTGAAGAAAACACTTGATATCATAATACCAAGGCTTATCATCTTGTACCTCCTCTAATGCAAATACATGAGCTGATCTATCCAAGCGCATCACAGTGATATTAGGAACCTCATTCCAGAGTCTCACCACGATCATCGAAGCAACTGTGGCAAGTGCATCTGCCATCCGATTCTCATCTCGAGGAATATGATGGAAGTCAACCTCAGTAAAGAAAGTTGAAATCCTCCTCGCATAATCTTTGTATGGGATAAGGCCAGGCTGATTCGTTTCCCAGTCACCCTTAATCTGATTAACAATAAGGGCCGAATCACCATACACATCCAGATGCTTGATCCTAAGATCAATACACTCTTCCAATCCCATGATACAAGCCTCATATTCTGCCATATTATTCGTGCATTTGAAAGTTAGCCTTGCTGTAAAAGGAAAATATGTGCCCTGAGGAGTAATAATCACTGCCCCAATACCATTTCCATATTGATTTACAGCGCCATCAAACACCATGCTCCATCGGGAACCAGGCTTTGGCCCTTCATCAAGCATAGGCTCATCGCAATCTTTCATTTTCAAATACAGAATTTCCTCATCCGGGAAGTCATACTGAACTGACTGATAATCCTCAATTGGTTGATGTGCCAAGTGGTCAGCCAAGATACTACCTTTAATAGCTTTCTGAGCTCGATACTCAATATCATACTCAGACAACAGCATCTGCCAACGGGAAATCCTCCTAGTTAAAGCAGGCTTCTCAAAGATATACTTGATTGGATCCATTTTGGATATCAACCAAGTCGTATGATTTAACATATACCGGCGTAAGCGCTTAGCAGCCCAAGCCAAAGCACAACGTGTCTTCTCAAGCATCGAGTATCGAGACTCACAATCGGTGAACTTCTTACTCAGGTAGTATATAACATACTCTTTCTTCCCTGATTCATCTTGCTGACCCAATACACAACCCATAGAGTCTTCAAGAACGGTCAAGTACATAATCAAGGGTCTCCCTACCACAGGCGGAGACAGAATCGGAGGCTCAGACAAATACTCTTTAATATTGTCAAAGGCTTTTTGGAAATCCTCGGTCCAATCATGACACTGATCTTTCCGGAGGAGCTTGAATATCGGCGCACATGTGGCAGTCATGTGGGATATAAATCTGGAAATGTAATTCAAGCGGCCAAGAAAACCTCGGACTTGCTTCTCAGTTTTGGGCGCAAGCATCTCTTGTATTGCTTTGACCTTTGAGGGATAAACTTCAATGCCCCTCTCACTAACAATGAAGCCCAATAACTTGCCGGAATGGACTCCAAATGTACACTTGTTAGGATTCAGACGAAGCTTATACTTCCTCAAACGCTGAAAAAGCTTTAACAAGTGCTCAACATGTTCAACTTCCATTCTCGACTTTGCAATCATATCATCAACATATACCTCGATCTCCTTGTGCATCATATCGTGAAACAAGGTAGTCATAGCTCGTTGATACGTGGCTCTGGCGTTCTTCAAACCGAAGGGCATCACTCGATAACAGAATGTTCCCCAAGGTGTGATGAATGTTGTCTTCTCCATATCCTCGGGTGCCATCTTAATCTGGTTATATCCGGAAAATCCGTCCATAAATGATAAGATATTGAATTTAGTTGTATTATCTACCAACATATCAATGTGTGGTAGATGGAAATCATCTTTTGGACTAGCTTTATTCAAGTCTCTATAGTCCACACACATTCGGACTTTTCCATCTTTCTTAGGCACGGGCACAATATTGACCACCCATTGAGGATATGTAGAAGTCACCAGAAACCCCGCATAAATTTGCTTCTGAACCTCTTCTTTAATCTTCACTTCCATGTCGGGATGAGTTCTTCTGAGCTTTTGCTTTACCGGCACGCACTCAGGCTTCAAAGGCAGGAAATGTTGCACGATATCAGTATCTAGACCGGGCATATCTTCATATGACCAGACAAAGACGTCGACATATTCTCGTAGCAATTCAATCAACCCCTTCTTAACAGATTCTTCTAGGAGTGCCCCAATCTTCACTTCTCGCACACAATCTTCAGACCCCAAGTTGACTGTTTCCAGATTCTCAAGATGTGGCTGAATGATCTTCTCTTCATGCTCAAGTAGACGGGTAATCTCGTCAGGAATCTCTTCAACATCATCTAACTCAAAGTTGGGAGATGGTGTTGGATCATTATGTTCAATGGGTTTGATCAACCTGCATAATGATTTTGGATATAAAGAGATTTTAGAATTCAAACAAGGCAAATCATTATGCAGATGAAAAGATTGATTTTATTTTATTTTTAGGATTTTATGGTGATCACCAATTTCATGCAAAAAGCAAAAAGTGAAAATAATTGGAAAAACAAACATTTAACATGAATTTATTGAATGAAAATATCATTGTATTTATGAGCCAACAATGTCATCACTCCTCCTTTTGGCATGGGAGAAGAGCTTTTAAACAAAATGAACATTACGTTGACTTATGGACAACTGTTGGAACATCAACAGCGACCCAATTATTGCAGACCCCTCCAGGGATGACAAAGTTGCCAAAATCTTCCTATGCATCCTCTTCCATAATAGCAGCAACTTCCTCATCTTGGACGGCGTGGATGAACCCACCACCCTGAAACAACCCATGCTTGTTGAAAGTGCCAGAAGAATACCCTATGCCAGCCCGGGATTTATTGTCTTCCATCTTGATCATTTGTCCCAAACCGGTAGTTGTGCCATGTGTAACACCTCAAAATTTGCCCTCCTCTCTTGGGACTAGTTTAGCATATTGCATTTCATTTTGTAGGACATTAGTCATTGCATATTGCATATCATGTGGAAACAATAAGCAAGTCATCCTCCTAAGTCTTGTTCAGAAGATAAAGAGGTTGAAAGATTCAAGCCTGAGGGTCCTATTGAATTGATCACTAGCCATCTGAGGGTTTGTGCTTCAATTAGGGTTTATTGGTTCCTCAAGGAGATTGATCATTATCTTGATTGCAATGGTACATCACCATCATCATGGTCTTATCATCACCAATGGGTTCATTGTGCCTGATCATGTGCCTTGGGATTAGGGTTTTGACCTCTGGTCAACCCTAATCAGTTGAATTGTACCAATCAGGGATTTTCAAGGAGATGAGGTTTTTATTGAGATGGAGATCATCATATGCTTTTATTGAGCTTGTATAAGCTAGGGTTTCATCTTGGAGCCATTTCATCAAGAGGTTGAGGCTCAAATTCATCTGTGCATGACCAAGTCATCTATCAACTACAAAAGTCAACCACAAGTCAACTGTTGGATTTGGAGGTGGGAAGTGGTTATAAATACTTCATTCATGTTCAAACAAGTCTCATTTGACATTTCAAACATCAACATTGAAGAAAATAAAGTCAGGACAAAACTTTCCAAAAATAGAAAGTGACTTGTAATTTGAAATTGCCAAAAATGGGAAGGTTTTCAACTCAAGATTACATCATCAAGGAAGCTTCAAATGAAATTTTGTTGACCATGAAAGTTGTAGATCTTTCTCTCCCCTTTCCAAAAAGTCCAAGATCATGAATTTCTCATGTATGGTTGAAGAGATATGATCAAAACTTGGCCAAGTGAACATGGAACTTCAAACATGCATAACTTTCACACTAAATGTCCAAATGAGATGGCTCTTTTTGCAACATTTTTCTCTTGAACTCTACTATCCAAATCATGCATCACCAGCCATGCATTCTCATCACATATTGTTTTGGTTTTTCATTTGAATTTTGGAGGGAAAATCCAAATTTGAAAATGAAGCATTGTTTTCACATGTTAACACTTGCATTTGGCTCCAAATTGGTTTTTCAAGTGAATTCAAGCTGAACTCGTGCACTGTTCCATTGGTAATCTCATGCATAAGGTGCATTATCAAATTTTGCATTACACCTTGTTTTCACTAATCCAATTACAAATGGCTTAAACATGATTAAGGATTGGATTAACAGGACCTATATAAACCTAATCCTAACAGATTTCTGCATTAACACAATCAGAATTCAGATCTAGATCCATTTTTCACATTTTTGCTCTCACTTTTTTCTGTAATTTTCTTCAAATACATTGCCTTGTTCTTGATTGATTCTTCACCTGGAAGCATTGAGGAGCATCATTGAAGCAAGATTCAGTGGAAATCGTGCAATTGGAAGCTGTTTGGAACTTGAAGCTCATCCATGGCAGTTGAGAATTCTGTTGGAATCAAGCTCGAGTAAACATCAAACCTTCATCCATTCAATCATACAAGAGCTTTGGAGCATCTGTTTGAGCTTCTCGTGGCCTGAATCAATCTGTTCCACTTCTGCGTCTTCATCAAGGTCAGGAATTGATTTCCATAATTCATGAAATTGTTATGTGCTTGTTATAGATCGTGCATCACTGAGTAAATTGAGCTTCGAATCACTGATTTCCATGCAGAATTGAGAAAGATATGTTAGATTTAAGTTTGATGTATGAAAATGTATGTGTTCGATTTGCTTGATGTATGTTGAATTAGATTAAACTAGGCATTGATCCTTGATGTGTGATGAGAGAGGAACACGATGATGTGTGTATTTTGTATTTCTGTGCACTTTTGTTCTTGGCCTGGTATGAACATGATGAACATGATGAAGATGCTAGGGTTACGTTTCCAGAATTTCATTTGATCTTGCCTAGCGCGTTTTGGTTGTTGTGCATGTGTTTTTGTGAAAGCTGAACATGTAGTGGTCCATGTGGCGCTTACAAGGCATTTTGATTGGCCAGCATTGCTTCCCTTATCCACGTGTGTTTAATGAAACGCAATGTTTTGATGTTTGGCACCAGCTTTTTTAAAATTATCCTCCCTTCGATCCTGGCTCGTGACAATCCAAATATGCTTCACATGCATTATTTCATTTTCCTCATCCATTCATGTACATGCTCCTTCATGTTTGTTTTTATTTTTCTTCTACTTCATAAATTCATAACTAAATGATAAATGATCCAAAAAATCTGGAAATTTTTGCATTAGATCACATTTTGTGTCTAGTTTTTTTGATTATTTTTCCAGAAACTGTGCCTGGATGGAAAATGATTTGGCCTAGAGTTTGTGTGCATGTATCATGTTTTGTACCTTGCTTGCCATATCTCCTGTGAAATGATGGTTGTTTATCCAATGCCTATGAAATTTTACATGCTTAAACTAGACTTCATGTTGGACATTTTGGTGTTGAGTTTGCAACTTTATCATGTTCCATTGCTGAGATATGATCTTGTGAATGTAGGTGTGACAATGTGTGTCACACCTTTGCTTGCTCAACTTGATTAATTGATTTTCCATGCCAAATAAATTCCAAATGATGTGATTTTTTGTATGATGCTTCTTAGGGATGTTGCGAATGCTCATGTTTTTTTGTGGAATTTTTGGATTGATTTCTGATTTGTTTGAGATTTTTCTTCCTGGATTGTCATTTGTGCACTTTTGGATAGTCTTGAATTTCAATCATTTGTGAAATGCTTGTGCTTTATCATATGGATGTGAAATTTTGCACATTGTTTCTAGACATGTTAAAGTTTGTTGTGGCTTTGGTTTGAGGTCTTTACCATTTGTCATTTCTGTTTTAGGCTTGTGCTAAGTTGATGTAGCATTTGGTGTCACATTTGAGCTTGTTTTGGTTGCCTTGACTTGATGAATTTGATTACCATGCCTAATCATGTCCAAATGCCCTAATTTTTTGTATGTTGATCATTTTGTATGTTCTGTTTAGCCATGATTTTTCTTGATATTAATTGAATCATTTTGGAATTAATGTGCATTTGTTCATTCTGTTGTCTCAATGTGCTTTCAACTTGCATACTTTGTTATGATTGGTTTGTGAAATGAATTTGGTTGATGCTATTGACATGAGACCTTTTGGATTGTGTTCTTAATTAATTGAGGTTGATTCATGTTGAATTTCATGTTCTGTTTTGAATTATTTCTCCCTCTTTGACCCTAGGCCTTGTCCTAGTGGTTTGCCTCTCATGTTTGAGCTTTGTTTTCAGGTTAAGAAGCACATGGCCAAAGTGGGATTGATTCACTCGCTTGAGTTGACTAATTGGTTGATGTTGACTAATCTTGACTTGTTTTGTAGGTTGATGTTAGCTCATTTGAGTTTGAGCTTGTGCCTTGCACATTGTTGCATTGCTTGTGTTTGACTGTGTCTGTTGACTGTTGACTATTGGTTGTCTGTTTGACTTTTTGAGTTGTATACTGATTGAGTTAGATTTTTTTTCAGGTACATTAGTTGCTTAAGTTCTTTTGAACTTGCTTTTGCTTTTGCTTGGTTGCTTAAGCATTGAGGTATAATTTCTATGACTTCATGTAGTCTGGAAGACCTGTCCTCTTACTTGGGCAGGCACCTGTCTGAAGTCCTCCTTAAGAGGCAATGCTTGTGAATGTTTATTTTTGTGCCAAGCAGGAAAAGTCCTTTGATAAGGCAATTGGCAGATAGAAGAGATGTGTAATCCATCTCCTGCTATTCAGTGTGTCATCCACTTTGCTCACACCATGTGTTGATGCATTGTGGATATTAACCCAAGATCTTTGTTGTGTCAGTCATATGTGGAGAAGAGTTCCAACTTTCTGAACTCCCACTTTCATTTGTCTGAAGCTCTCCCAGGCCAGGGATAAGAGCTGTGAGGTCTTACCCTCACTTCCCATTTCATCTGCTTCACCCTAACTCTCAATGTTAGGGTTAAGAGCTAACATCACCCGATTCCAGTTGGCTTGTGTTTCACAGCCTAACCTTGTGTGAGCCCACTTTGTTTGTATATAGTGTGTGCTAATTGTGTATGATTGCTTTGCTTGTGTTGTTTAGGATAGCTTGCTGCCTGTGCAAGTTAAATAGAAACCTCAACCTAGGACCATGGTGGATTGTATGATAACTATTAGGCTCGAGTTAGTCTCCCTTCTAGTTTGTCATTTCCCAGTCTCTGGTTAGGAGAAAGTTTCTCCCCTGTTAAGGGGAACTACGTTGCCCTGATCCTCATACCAGATGAGGTACGTAGGCAGGAGATCGTACGAGATCTCTCCGGGCACCCTTTTCCTTTTTTGCGTGTGTTTTGCTTGACAACTTTCAAGTCCGAGTTTCCGACTCCCTTTTAGCTTGTTTCTTTTCACCCTTTTTTCTTTTTGTGTGTGTTTGCTTGACAGCTAGCAGGCTCGAGTACCAGACTCCCTGTTAGCTTGTTTGTTCAACTTCTTTGTTGCTTTTGACGACTCAGCGTCCGGTTAACCTCTTGTTTTCTTAGAGTCTGACGTAAGCCCAGCGATTGGCAGTCGGTTTCCTTTTGTTTGTGTGGAGTCTGACGTAAGTCCAGCGATTGGCAGTTGGTTTCCTGTGTGTTTGTTGGTTCGGAGTCTGATGTAAGTCTAGCGATTGGCATTCAGTTTCCATGTTTGCCTGTTTGTGTGGAGTCTGACGTAAGCCCAGCGATTGGCAGTCGATTTCTTGTGTGTGTGTGTTTTGTTTCGGCGTGCATGAGCCGAACTACGATAGCTCTGATTCTCATTCCAGATGAGATACGTAGGCATAGGATGCGATATCCTAGCGAGCCCGTTCCCCTCTTCTTCCACCTGTGTGGTTTCCGGTGTGTGTGTGCATTCTTTGAGCAGTTTTTAGCAACCTTTCTTCTATTCTTTTTGAGCGTGGATCCCGTCGAGTACGACGGATGCGTAGGGGTGCTAATACCTTCCCTTCGCATAACTGACTCCCGATCCCATCTCTCTTTGATCGCGAGACCATGTCTTTTCCAGGTTTACTTCGAGCGTTTCCTTTCCCTCCTTTGGGATAAATAACGCACGGTGGCGGCTCTGTTTGTTTTGTTTTAGCCCGCCGGTTGTTTTTCGCGGATGCGACACCATGTTCAATGGCCAACTTAGCATCATTGTAGGATGCAAATGAAGAAGTTCATTTCTTAGAAGGTTCAACAATAGATAAAGCTTGGAACGACGTTCCAATTTCATCCTCAGCATCTATATAAGAAAAGGAAGATAAATGGGTAACTAGGAGAGCCTTCTCTCCCCCTACCACCACCAACTTTTTGTTCTTGACAAATTTCAGTTTTTGGTGTAGGGTGGATGTCACGGCGCCTGCCTCGTGAATCCATGGTCTTCCCAACAGACAGTTATATGATGGGTGGATATCCATGACCTGAAAACTGATCTGGAAATCACTTGGTCCAATCTTGACTGGGAGCTCAACCTCTCCAATCACCATTTTGTGGGATCCATCAAAAGCTTTTACCACTACTCCACTCTGCCTCATGGGAGGCCCCTGGTATGACAATCTGGCCAGAGTGGAATTTGGAAACACATTCAGTGATGATCCAGTGTCTACCAGCACATTAGACATGGCATCATCCTTGCAGCTCATAGATATGTGAAGTGCCAAAATTATGGTCTCTTCCCTCTTCAGGGAGATCAGCATCACAAAAACTCAAATTGTTACAAGCGGTAATGTTTGCAACAATACTATCGAATTGTTCTATTGTAACATCATGGTCTACATACGCCACATCCACCACCTTCTGCAGAGCTTCACGGTGTGGTTCTGAGTTCATAAGCAAAGATAGCACAAAGATCTTTGATGGAGTTTGTAGAAGCTGATCTACAACGTTGTACTCACTCCTTTTGATGAGCCTCAGCATCTCATCACAGTCTTCTTTCATGGTGCCATTCTGGCCAGCAGAGACAGGAGTTCTTACAACAGTGGTAAGTTTATTAGCAACAAGTGCCGGATTCGGAGAAATAACAGCATTTTCAACCGGGCGCACAACACAATCAGCAACATCAGCCCTTCTGGTGTCAGACTGAGGTTTCGGCGGAGCCGAGAAAACACGACCGCTACGGGTCAGGCTGCTGACATCGGTAATATTAATAACAGAGGTAGAGGGCAGGGGCACCTCCTTCCCATCTTCCAATGCCACAGCATTGTAACGATATGGGACAGCTTTATCAAAAGAATATGGCACAGGGCCAGCTGGTTTAATTATCAAAGAGGGGGAAGCCTTGTGCTTGCTTCCATCATATCGAATGACAACAGGCTCAGGGATCCTGAATACTGGTGATATCACATTGACTTCATCATCATCAACATCGTGATTCTGAAGTATTTCAATTACACCTTCATCCAGCATTTCTTGGATGTCTTTACGGACTTGGCGACATCCCCTTTGATTGACAGTGCAGACTCGACATCTATCATGGTCGTGCTCATAATGACTGTATTCACACAACATTCTGTGCATCTCGACCAATGATTGTCGAATATGGATGACATATTTGACTTTATATTTACCAGGGCAGCCTTGGACCATGTTGATAGTATATTTCCCATGCTCGGGAAATGGGTTCTTCTTAACGTTGGGACCTACGTCCTCAAAACACAAGATACCACTTCTCATAAGGTTTTGAACCTTGGTCTTCAGCGGGTAACAGTTTTCTACGTCATGTCTGGGGGCACCGGAATGATAAACACAATATAGCTCAGGCTTATACCACCACTGAGGGTTGGTAGGTATAGCCGGTGGGTCTCGTGGAGTAATCAGTTTCCTCTTTATCAAAGAGGGATATAGATCTGCATAGGTCATAGGAATAGGATCAAAGGTGACCCTCTTCCTCTCATAGCTGGTACTAGTCTGACTGTTGTTTCGAGGCTGGTAGGTTTGCTGTTGAGGACGGTGTTGTTGTTGTTGATATTGTTGATGTTGTTGTTACTGGTTATTATTGTGCTAAGAGTGCTGATTTTCTCTGAAAACAGGTGCTATGTGAGCCACCTAATGCTGATTACCGGCAGGGCGCACAGTCTTCCTCCTTACTGAGGGTCTTCTTGGTTTGATATGGGAGGTCACAGCACGTGCCTCACCATCTTTCTTTTTTCCAAACGCCCCATATCGTTTGGCAGAAGAGCCTTCTTCTCTGGTCAGGCGCCCTTCCCTGACTCCTTCCTCCAAACGCATCCCCATGTTCACCATCTCGGTGAAATCAGAAGGAGCGCTGGCAATCATCCGCTCATAATAAAATGAGCTCAAGGTCTTCAAGAAGATCTTGGTCATTTCTTTCTCCTCCAGCGGAGGCACAATCTGTACAGCTAGCTCTCACAACCTCTGGGCGTACTCTTTGAAAGTTTCCTTGTCCTTCTGGGACATGGCGCTCAATTGATCCCTATCGGGAGCCATATCCACATTATATTTGTACTGCTTGACGAAGGCTTCGCCAAGATCATTGAAGGACCGGATGTTCGCACTGTCCAAGCCCATGTACCATCTCATGGTAGCACCGGACAGACTGTCCTGGAAATAATGAATGAGGAGCTGATCGTTGTCGGTCTGAGTCGACATCTTCCTCGCGTACATAACCAGGTGGCTGAGAGGGCAAGTATTACCCTTGTACTTTTCAAAGTCAGGTACTTTGAATTTTACAGGGATTTTAACATTCGGAACCAAGCAGAGTTCAGCAGTAGACTTGCCAAAGAGGTCCTTTCCTCAGAGAGTTTTGAGTTCCTTGCGGAGCTCAAGAAACTGATCATTCATTGCATCCTTCTTTTCATACACGTCTGGGCCCTCAGACGGCTCAGAGTGGTAGATGGTGTCGTCTACTCTTGGCATAGTATGCACGACAGGAGGTGGAACGGCGAGGACCGGGCTAGATGCCGGCATAGAAGCAAATATGGGGGCAAGACCCTCAGGAACAAAGTTGGCGGGCATCCCCCAGGGAAGCCCGACTGGCATAGCAGTTGGTGCAAAATGGGCGTTGGCCGCAGGAACGGTTAAAGAGGCAATCTCAGAGATGACTGTCCTCTGAGGAGGAGTTGAAGGTGTCGGAGACGACTGGCTTTGGGCGGCCATGAAAGACTCCATCAGGGCAGTCAATCTGGCCACTTCCTCCTTGAGTTCACGGTTCTCATGTTCTAGATGATCCGTCAGTCTTGAAGTGTTGGCTCGAGTGTAGTACCGGTGGGTCAGCTTGTCTTCAAAATAAATGAAGAACACAGAGTTAGACCATTGAACAAGAAGCCTGGAGCAAAACCTGCTTATGCACATGATGCATGCAATGCTTGTGCATATGATTTATTTTTTATTAGAGGAACTTTAGGGTCCTTTTTGAAAATATTTAAAAATATTAATCATTTAGACATATATGGAAACATCACATTAATAATATCTGGAAAATATTTTTACACCAAAGAAGTACAGTCTTGGTAACCAAATACAATACAAGAGAGAAGGAAAATGAACATCCTATGGAACCCTAGAAGCAATCATCTAAAGCTTTGGAGACTGGAAGATAAGCTGCACGAAGCCTCTTCACCTCCCTCTCATAGGTTGCCTCCATATCTTCCTTCTCTTTGGCGAGTCGATCGTACTTTCTCTTCCAGAACTTGGAAGACTGAGGAAGAAGAGAAGTCACCACATCATCAGGCTCATCGATAACCTGATGCTCGAGAAACTCTATCAATGCATCCTTATCTCTAAGTTGTTGAAGTAGCTCCTCTCGTTCACAGATCCAAGCACGTGACTGGTCTTCTTCTCTCAACTCCTCTACTCCTTGGTCAGGGAGGGTTGAAGGCCCAACCACAACCAAAGGTGTAGGTCTCAGATACTCATAAGGTATCAGGTACTCGGAATCTCTCCTCCTCACCCACAAGGTATAGGGTTCCCAAGCAATACAGTTCTTCAGACCAAGCTCTTTCCTTCCCTTCCTATGGATCTTGCGCCAAGCGCAAACCATCCTGCCCTTCAAGCCTTAGGGATCTTTATCCTCCTGAAAGAATACCCCCTCTAATAGAATGTTGTTAGGTTTATCCTTTAGGGGGAACCCAAGCTGACGACGTGCCAAAATAGGGTTGTAGTTAATCCCACCACATGTACCAAGAAGAGGCACATTGGAGAATTCACCACAAGAGTCGATAATCTACACACCATCATATACACGGTTGTACCAAAAGATATCATCATTAGTGAGAGACATAAGTCTCGTGGACCACCGTAGACATCCTTTGTTCTCCTTGAAGGCGACCGTCTGCGGCAAGTGCGAAATAAACCACTTGTACAACAGAGGCAAACAGCACACAATGGTACCGCCACCCTTTGCATTCCTCATATGCAAAGAAAAGTAAGTGTCACCCAACAGAGTCGGAACGAGATTAAGAGTAGAGAAAATCCTAATAGAGTTCACATCCACAAATTTGTCGATGTTGTGGAATAACACTAGCCCATAGATGAGAAGTACAAATATGGCCTCAAAGGCGTCCTCACTCATGGCCTTCCCATATAAAGTAGCTTGAGCAATGAGGAACTCAGAAGGGAGACCTTGAATTCCACCTTTGGTAGTCATATGAGCACCAACCAGAGATTCATCTATATGCAACATAACAGCTATCTCTTGAGAAGTAGGAACCCTCTTTAAGCCACTGAACAACAACTGGTCTAGGATAGGTATGCCCACAAGATAGGCATACTCCTCAAGTGTAGGCAAAAGCTGGAAATCCGAAAATGTGAAGCAACGGTACAAGGGATCATAGAATTGCACCAATACACTCATCATACCTTCATCCACTTGAGTAGCCAGAATAGATAGAAGCTTCCCATGACGAGCCTTGAAATCCAAGGGATCTAATACATAGGATGTCAAATTCCTTAGCTCTTTCAAGTCGGGTTGTCTGAAACTGTACTTCTTGGTATTCCTTCTTTGTCTATCCATGTCTGAAAATTTGCAAATAGACCTCTTAAGTTCCTTGAAAATTTTCTCATTATTGATGATATGGATGCAAATGGGTGCATGAATGCATGGATGCAACAATCACACTCAAGGATCAAGCAAAGCACACCACACAAAGGTCATGGGATGGATCAAGTCATCCTTAATATCAATCATCCATTTTGGTGGATTATGGTTTACACCTTATCAACACCCAAGTTCCATTGATATTAAGAAGAACGGATCAACCATGAATTAAGGGCTTGTTGCAAGTCACGAGCATGGAGTCTCGGTTAAGAACCACCCAAAGGGAGTGTACTAGGGTTTAAACCTGCCAAACATGTTCTGCAAGAGGTTCCCATAGTCATCATCCTATCTTTCGGATATTATCGGATAAACGACTACTCGTATTCCAAAAATATTCTCAAGAGAGACTCTTATGAGTGTAATATCGCGTAACAATCGTATCAAATCTTACACTTGAACGACCTTCGCACTACATCCTAAAAATAGGTCAAGATGGGCTTGGTAAACTAAGGTCCTTGGCTTCTAAGGTCTATATTGGAAAGAGTAATGCCTAACCACGACTACTCGTGTGACATTATTGATCCCAACATGACCTTCACCAAGTGAATAGGCTTGCAAGTCAACTTGCTAAGGAATAACTCCACACAAGTCAACAAGACTATGCCATTCTCCTATCCTAAGTGCACTCGAGTTTGGGTATAGAACTCATATCACAAAGAACACCAAGCATACAAGGAATTAATATATCAAGCGATTCAATCATTACATACAATACAGTAATCCCAAAATGCACAAAAATATGTCACCAAAATAATATACAATACAATACAACAAATATGAAAAGTAGGAAAAACCCACTAGGAAAATGTTCCCAGCAGAATCGCCACTTTTCTGTAGCGGGATATTCGTTACCTTTAGATTTATTGACTAAATCAAAAGTAAACCATACAAGTCGAGTCGCCACCGCACTTCTATTTATCCAAACGAAAGGTTAGAAAGCGAACAAAAACCGAGAAGTTTTATCGAATCAAAAACTAATAAAAATGTCAGAGATCAGGGTAAGGGGGATGGTTATGCAATGGGAAGGTTTTAAGCACCCAAAACATCTTAGGTACTCCTATGGAGCCCTTTTCACACTTGTTGTAAGGTTGGTATTTTTGTGAAAATT
Organism: Lathyrus oleraceus; assembly: GCF_024323335.1. NCBI lineage: Eukaryota > Viridiplantae > Streptophyta > Magnoliopsida > Fabales > Fabaceae > Lathyrus > Lathyrus oleraceus. Next base: position 275,634,275 of record NC_066579.1, on the reverse strand, counting down.
TATTTGTACAAACATGATTGGGGAGATGAGAAGAGAATATACAAGTTATTTACAATTTTGTGTTTGAATGGATAAACCCACTGCCTACGTACCATCTTAAAAAAGATTAGGATCAAAACCTCACAGTTCGGGGTAAAAATCTCAAAACAAGTTGGTGAATTGATTGGTCCAAAAGCCTTAAGGTCTTTTGTTATCCAAGGGAGAAAACTCAACCTAAAACCACAAATCCACCATGTGAGGATAGCTTCAACATGCTAGTGAGGGGTTAACCCTATAATAAGCATGGAAGACTCATTGTCCATCACTAAGGATATAGGTGAGCATTATATCTACCTCAAGGATAACTCAACCTAATAGCTAAAGGTTATGAAAAGTTTTTGATAAGAAAGTGTCCATTGAAACCACAAAACATTTGAAAGGGTTATATTTACCAATGAAAAGTATTTATAAAATATGGTCAAAATTGACTTAAAGATTCAATTCAAAATAAGTGTTATGAAAAGAAAGTTTGAAAATAAAAAGCATAATGCTTAGGTTTCTAATGTTTGAAAACAAGTGTTAATGTTGCACAAAAGTTTTGGCTTGGGTTAGAGTGGAGGGAAGAAGAAGAATGGCTAAAGTCCTAATCATACAAGAGATGAAGGATAAGAAACAAGACCACAAATGGAGTTCCTCTCTTGAGATCATATTGATGATCCAAGTAGCTCTCATCCTTTGGAATAAGCAAGCAACTAAGTGTATATTCAAGCAATCAATCAAGCAAGCAAAGCTCTTAGGAATCTTCTAATGGCTCTTAGATCTCTCTCTTTAGAAGCACATGATAATGGTTCTTCAATTTGGCTCAAATAGGAATCCCCTAGCACAAAAGCACATACATCAAAAAGTTCCATGAAGCAAATCAAGAATGGACAAGAGTGAGTTTAGAGATTTGGTCCTTCTAATCCATCTTCAACATTAAGGCCTTTTTACTCCATTTGGCATAGGGAATATCCTAGAATCTAAGTCCTTTTTGTCCATTTTTGCATTTGGTCCACAACAATCAAAACAAAAGCACAAGCACAATAATATATACACAATTATGTGCTCAAGTGAGCAAAAGGCAAATTGCATTAACATAAACATGTGCTAAAATGAGCAAAGGGCAAAAGCAAATGAATAATATGTACAAGAATAGTAAATTGCATAAATGTAAAGTGCAAGAATTAAATGTTAATGGTTAATGGTTAGTGTTAGTATTAGTGTGCCATAAGGCAATTTAGCGCTATGTTAAGCAATCATAATTAGACTTATGTAGAAGTCACAACTATCTGAGGCCGGTCAATGATAATGTAGGCAACAACACAAGTTAGAGATCTTGATTAGTGAATCAAGCTCCTATAACTTGCCATGCCAAAAAGAAGATGAGAAATGATCTTGTATTGATTTAGGTTCTTTGCTTGAATAGGAAGCAACCTATCCTTAATGCAAAGCCATTCACTTGATCCATGATTAAGTTAAATTAGATTTGAATCAAGGAAGGTTAAACCTCCCATACATCAAGGCTAACCACCAATCTTTAACTCATTGATCAAAAAAGAAAAAGAAGAAGATGAAGATGAATAATAAAGTGCATTAATGGAAATGGAATGAAGTAATCAACAAGAATTGACCAAAGATAGAGGAGATCAAGGTCAAACAATAGTAAACAGAAGCAAGATGAAGATTAGAAGTCAAGAAACAAATAAAATATTTTTGGTATTTTTCAAAATAAAAATAATACTTGAATTAAAATAATAAAGAAAGGTCAAACTTCAAATTCACTTCAAATCAACTTTGAAAAGTCCAAGTGAATTATCCTAAGTTCAACAAGGTCAAACAAAGTTTGACAAAAAATTTCAGCATTTTTAGAAGTCAGAAACTATTTTTAATCAATTAAAAATGCATAAAAATAACCTAATTAAATTAAAATCTCAAATAAATCTCAATCAATTAATAAATTGATGAGAATATTTTTCATAGATTCATCATCATTCAAAGAGGTGGGAAAAATATTTTTGTATTTTTTGAATATCAAAAACTATTTAAAATGAATTAAAAATAACCAGAAAAGAGAAAATTCCTAAAAAATATCAAATGACAAAATAAAAAATATTAAAAATAATTTTCAAAAACTAGAAATTAAAAGAAGAATAATGCAATTGGTTTCACATTTTTTGGACCAATAATAAAGGAGATATGATTTTTTTGAAATGAAAAGGAATTAAAGAAATAAAAGAAAATTGAAATCAGAAAATAAAATATGAAAAAACGTGGAACGCTGGATGAAGCTCATTAATTGAGTTGGCACATCACATGGCTCCTGAGCGCGCGCCTACCAAACACGTGAGTCAATGCATCACACACAATCATTAATCAAGTCATAACATTGAATGGCTATGATTGAATCTGGAAAACAAAACGTGTGGTTGTGATTTAGTCTGGAGACTGGACGGTGATGTATACCACCGTCTTCTCCGGCCAACTTCCGGCACCATTCAAATTTGTAGAGAATAAAAACTCTACCAAAAGCCACGATCCAGGTACCAAATGAAAGCTGGGGTGATGTACATCACCCCATGTGAGAATTTCAAAAATAGCCAAACTTCAAGCCCTTCTGTTTCACTGATGCAAGCTCCAAATGACAAAATATTGAACATCAAAGTTGTAGATCTTTTCAAGACAATATATTTGGACTTAAATTTTGCGTCATTTGGATTTTTGATGAACACATTATGGGCACTTGAAGTTGGACTTTTTCACATTTCAATGCCTTTGGTCCAAAGTGACCTATAATGTTTTGCATTATCACATGTATTTATTTTAGGATTATGAAACATTGTTCAACATAACAATTGAATTAGACATCTTGAAATTTCCAATGCATTTGATCCCATCTCAAAATAATGAAAAATGAATGAGTTATGTCCTTGGGAAGTGGACCCAAAATTAGGGTTTCAGTCAAAATGACCTATAATGTTTTGAAATGGATGATGACCTTAAAAGATTCAAATAAATTTTGGATGAACATGAAAGTTGTTAATATAGTTCTTAAGAACATGTTTGCTCTTGGGGTCATCTCCATTTGACAAACACATCAAAAGTTAGGTCTCAGTGTACTTCAAAATAGTCAGATGAATTGACTGATCAACTTCTCAAGTCCAAACCTCAAATCTTGATGAATTAATGATTGAGGACACTAAAATAAGTTCAAATATGCATGAAATGATGAATTAAATAACTTCCCTTGATTGTATTTGATCATGGGTTGAGGTTGCTTCATGAGCAAGGCACAGTTTGATGAACATATGAATTAGGGTTTCCTTGGGAAACAATCCTCAAACCCCTTGGTTTGCTTTGATCAAAATGATGATTTGAGATACTTGGGAGGCATATTTGATGGATGAGAGCTTTGGGAATCATTGTCATGCTTGCTTTCATCTTCACCTAGCCATATCAATGAGCATAGAATCTCCTAGAAGCTTTGGATCTTGTGACTGCTCAAGCTACAAACAAAAGATGTTAGTGACATATTTTTGTGCTTTTGGTTAGTAAAAAAAATAAGAAAAGAAATAATATACAATTCAAGAATACTTGGTGATCTCAACCAACTCACAAAAGAGATCCCACCCAAAGGTTAAGGAGCCAAGATGATATGATCCTCGAGGCAAATGCAATGAGCAATGATATGATGCCATGAGGGATCTTAGGGTCAAAATTAGGGTCTTACAGCTTCTCCTATAGCGGCCGCCATGCATAACGCCATGTGTGCAATATTTGCCGAAAAACCCTAATTTTTGGTCTTTTTGCTTCGTTTCTTCTAAAAAGGTCCTGAAAGAGCTAAATACCTGAAAACAACATAAAAGAGAGCATAACACAAGCAAAATGATAATAAAGACCTAATAAACATGTGAAATTCGAGTCAAAAACGTGGTGTGATTCAGTGTGATCATTTGTACCCAAAGTTCTTTAGCTTGGAGATTTTGGACTTTATCCACCTTCTGTAGGCTTCCAAAGCCGAGTCACTTTCTGCAGGATTAGTTGATAAATAGCTAGTCCTCATAGTAGCATAAAGACAACTTCTTGAGTCTGACTCAAACTTCCTCAGAATTTTACCAACATTTGGGTTCGGTTTAAGTTGTTTAGGGATGCTGACAGAAAGATCTTTTATGGTTGGATGAGGATCTGGGCCATAAACAAATGAAAGAGAAGGGGGAATGACCTTGGGGATTTATGAATCAAATACTTCTAGTATAAGTTCAAAATTGAACATGCCTTCAGGAGTACCCTCAAACACTTGGTTACTAGAATCTCTCGAGGGAGATCCTTTGGGTGTTGTTATATTTGGATTTTCAATGTGGGGAGAAGAAATTGTTTGAGATGGAGGTGGAATGGGTGATGAAGGTAAGTGTGAAGGAGGTGGTGTTTGTGGTTTCTGTTGTTGTTGTTGTTGTTGGAACTGAGTTTCAGAAAATGTAAGAGTTTCTGTAACAAGCTCTAAAGCATGTGTTTCTGTGGGAAGTGGAGGTGGAATTGGTTGTGAAATAGGAGGTGGTTGAGTTGGTAAGACCCTTTCAGAAATAACAGAATCATAAATAAGAAGTTTTCTAGCCGTAGAAAGCTTACTAGGAGTAGGAGTGTCAAAAGCTTTGGAAGATTGTTGGACAACACCAGACGTGTCCTTCAGAAGTATAGCTTTATGGCGCTCACTGAGAGACACCTCATCTTCATCCAGAAAAGTAGCAACCTTCTTCTTCTTCTTTTGAGGTCTTGAAGATCCTTATTCACGAGACTCTTTCTTCCTCTTCCCATTCACATCTGGGTAAGTTTTTGGTAGGTCGGATGGGTCAACCAATGGATAAATTCCATCCTCAAGACAAATCTCAAGGTAATACTCCAGAACTTTCAGAGGATCAATCTTGGTGAAGATTGGAAATTTGTCAACCGGAATCCTCATTCCATGGATATCATCCTTTGAAGAAATAAAATCTGGCCTGACTACCTTGGAGATGAGACTCATGCTCTTGAGATTCTTCCCCCGAAAGATCTTACCAACATCCTTAACAAGCTCCTCCATTAAATCACTAACCAGAAGGTCATCAACAAGACCATTTTCAACAAGAATGACAAAAATGAACCTTCCATTTGGAATATACCTTCCCTTCTTGGACGTACTTCCATTTCTAGTTTCAATAATGGAATCCCTGAGGAATTTGAACAAAATAGTTGGAAGTGCCATTATGAACCCTTTTTCCAATAAGAATTGCATAAAATTTTGATTAGAGTTGATGTAATCAAAAGAGTTTCTACTGGATCGGTGATGAATACAACCCAGAATAATCTTGAACCACACCCTTAACTTATCGAAAAGGTCTTTAGCAGTTGGACCTATTCCTTCATCCAACTTGGTTCCTTCCTTGAAAATGATAGATGCAACCATAACTTCTCTTCTTGCATCAGTTTTAATGTTGAAACCCCTTTTTCCACAACCGCTGTGAGAAATTAGGTCAACGATTGATTTCTCAGTGACAACAATCTTCATATTCATGACGAAGGAAGTGATTATGTCCTTTGTAGCGACTATATGAATCTAAAACTACTCCACAAGCACTGGATAAATAGGACCAGTTAACCTTTCGAAGAATCCCTTCCATCCTTGGAATTCCAAAGTTTCAGAAAATCGAAGCCATAAGCTCATCAACAGGGATGTTGAGAGTCAATTCAGGGATCCCTTCCATAACGAGATGATTTTCGTCAGCCATGGAGCGGCTGAGAGATTATTGTTTTTGTTGAATCTGTTGTTGAGGAGAAGCCATTATTGAAGTCGTAGGAGAGGATGAACAGTTGCAGAAAAGGAGGTTAGAAGGTTTGAAAGAAGAAAATGCGGGAGTATAGTGCACATAGTGTGAAAATGCGAGTGAAGTGGGTTTATATAGAATTTTTTTGCAATGATGACAAGTTAAAAATATGCAGACATGGGGGGAAGTGTAAAGGATTTTAACTTAATTTCAAGAAATGAGAAACCCAATGTGTTACGCTATCATCACGCATGCTCAGAAAGTGGGACAATTGTCACCACTTAGAACCACATGATATCAAACGACAAAATACACATTTAATGCAACAATTGTTCAGAATCAAGAAGACAAATCGATAAGATTACTTCTGATCACAATCTTTATGATTCATGAAACTTCCTCACTTCAGAAAGCTCATGTTTCAAAATTAACAAATAAATTGTCATAACCTTATCTAGAGTTCTGGGAGCTTAGCATTCTGAACTTCATCTTTTCATTCTGGAGAAGAGTCCATAAACAAGTTTTTCAGAATGAAAACAAATCTATCTTCAGCAAGGGGTTTTGTAAAGATATCAGCCCATTGATGGTCTGTATCAACAAATTTTAAGTGAAAAATACCCTTTTGAACATAGTCACGTAAAAAGTGATGCTTAGTTTCAATATGCTTAGTCCTAGAATTCAAGATAGGATTCTTAGACAAACAAATAACAGAATTATTTTCACAGAGAATAAGAATGTCTCTTGAATATTTGATAATCTTCCAACTAAATCTTCATCTAGAGTATCTGAGTGATGCATCCAAAAGCTGCAATATACTCAGCTTCGGTTGTTGTAAGCGTAATTGTTTATTGTCTCTTGCTAGACCATGAGATCAGATTGTCTCCCAAAAATTGACAACTTCCAGAATTACTTTTCCTTTCTATTTTGTGTCCAGCATAGTCAGCATCACAATAACATACTAATTTATATTCACTTGATTTTCTATAAAACAAACCAAGATTAATAGTACCTTTCAGATACCTAGAGATTCTCTTAACAACAGTTAAGTGAGTCTTCCTAGGATCTGATTGGAAGTGAGCACATAAGAAGACACAAAATAAGATATCGGGTCTAGAAGTGGTTAGATAAAAGAGAGAGCCTATCATACCTCTGAATAGATTTTGATTTACCTTATTACTTACCTCTTCTTTCTCCATAATGCATATGGGATGCATTAGAGTATTTTCTTACTTGCATTCTAAAAAGTTGAACTTCTTCATAAGTTCCCTTATATACTTGCTCTAATGAATATATGTTCCTTCTAAATGTTGATCAATCTATTTTCCTAGAAAGAACTTGAGTTCTCCCATCAGACTCATTTCAAATTCTGCCTGCATCGACTTAGCAAAATCCTTGTACAACGAAGCATTAGCATAACCAAAAATAATACCATCAACATAAATTCGCACAACTAGAATATCATTCTTAAAGGTTTTGCAAAAGAGAGTTGTGTCCACTTTCCCTCTGGTAAAATCGTTTTCCAAAAGAAAGTTACTTAGTCTATCATACCAAGCTCTAGGAGCTTGTTTCAGACCATATAACAATTTTTCAGTTTTAAAACAAAATCTGGATTTTGAGAACTTTCAAAGCCAGGGGGTTGGTGCACATACACTTCTTTAGAAATGTATCCATTTAAGAATTCACTCTTAACATCCATTTGATAAAGGATGATGTTAGGATTGACTGTAAACGAAATTAAAAGATGAATAAACTCTAACCTGGCAACTGGAGCAAAGGTTTCTGTATAGTCTATGTAACACCCCGATAAAATATGATAATTATTTAATTTAAGTTAATAGTATATTTATTAATTTAATTAAATAATTGGAATATTATTGGATTATTATTATTGGAATAATAAAGTTGGAATATATATAAAGAGTTCCATTTGGTAAAAAGGGTTTTCACGTGAAAGCACAGAACACGTAACATTGAGAGAAAGAGAAGAAACTGAGAAAGGGAGAAGAAGAGGCTAGGGCTCAAGAGGAGAATTCACGATTGTTGAAGGTCAAGAAAGGATTTGCCGGATTAACTCAGGTAACGAGCAGTGATTGAGTAGAAGCTAGTGCTTGGAGTCTAGTGTAGTTCCTTAGTGGGTCATGCTCTGGTAGATGTAACATCGGGATGGGATGTTTTACTTTGTTTTCATTTTGGTTGTGGAACAACTTTACATGTAATGTGTTACATGGTTTGCATGATTGATTAGATCTCTATCCGCTGCGAATTGTGCAATGTTTTATTTTGAGTAATAAATGAGCATGACAAGTTATTATGGTGAATGGTGTGAAGTGTCAAGTGTGACACCCTTAAATTGCATATCTACCCTGATTTATATTTTGTTGAATTAATTAATTATTGGGGTATTTTAGAAGGGTGTTACATTAGTGGTATCAGAGCATAGTCGGTCGAGTCGAGTTGTAATTATTCTGTTTCCCTGTACGTGATAGGTGTTGTGTAACCCTATCAGTACTTATTGTTTTAGCTTGTTGGGTTCTCAGAATAGAGATGGCTGGAAGAGGTAGAGACGATGCTGCGATTGCTGAGGCTCTGGGTATGCTAGCTGGAGTACTTGGAGGGAATCCGAATGTTGTGGGACTGGGAGCTGCTCGTCAACTGAGTGAATTCCAGAAGAACAATCCTCCAATGTTCAAGGGAGCATACGATCCAGATGGTGCTCAGAAGTGGTTGAAGGAGATCGAGAGGATCTTCCGAGTGACTGAGTGTGCCGATAACCAGAAGGTCAGGTTCGGTACGCATATGCTATCAGAGGAAGCAGATGATTGGTGGGTTGCTACCCGCACTGAGTTGGAAGCTGCTGGGAGTGCTGAGATCACTTGGGCGGTGTTCAGAGAGAGATTCCTGAGGAAGTACTTTCCAGAGGATGTCAGAGGAAAGAAAGAGATAGAGTTCTTAGAATTGAAGCAGGGCAACCGGTCTGTTACTGAGTATGCTGCTAAGTTCACAAAGCTGTCGAAGTATTACACTCCCTATGATGAGGCAGTAGCAGATGGGGCAGAGTTGTTTATGCTGTTAGCGACTTTGGAGGCTACAGATAAACTGGTGATTTGCGATCTAGCTGTGGTGTGTGATTTTCCTGATGTGTTTCCTGAAGAGGTGAATGAATTACCGCCAGAGCGTGAAGTTGAGTTCTCGATTGATTTGGTACCTGGTACTAGGCCGATATCGATGGCTCCGTACCGTATGTCTGCTGTTGAGTTAACTGAATTGAAGAGTCAGCTGGAAGATCTGTTGGATAAGAAATTTATTCGTCCGAGTGTGTCACCGTGGGGTACACCAGTGTTATTGGTTAAGAAGAAAGAAGGTACTATGAGGTTGTGTGTGGACTACAGGCAACTGAATAAAGTGACGATCAAGAATCGGTATCCTTTGCCGAGGATTGATGATTTGATGGATCAGTTGGTTGGTGCGAGTGTGTTCAGCAAAATAGATTTGAGATCAGGGTATCATCAGATACGTGTGAAAACTGAGGATATTCAGAAGACTGCTTTCAGAACAAGGTATGGACATTATGAGTATTCTGTAATGCCTTTTGGTGTGACTAATGCGCCTGGGGTATTTATGGAGTATATGAATAGGATTTTCCATCCGTACCTAGACAAGTTTGTTGTGGTGTTTATTGACGATATTTTGGTGTATTCGAAATCTGAAGAAGAGCATGTTGAACATTTGAGAGTGGTTTTAGGGGTTCTACGAGAAAAGAAGTTATTTGCTAAACTGTCTAAGTGTGAATTTTGGTTAGAAGAGGTTAGTTTTCTTGGTCATGTGGTTTCAAGAGGTGGTGTTGCTGTTGATCCTTCTAAGATAGAAGCGGTATCTAAGTGGGAAGCTCCGAAGTCAGTTTCTGAGATAAGGAGTTTTCTTGGACTTGCAGGTTATTATAGGAAATTCATTGAGGGATTTTCTAAGTTGGCATTACCGTTGACGATGTTGACTAGAAAGGGGCAAGCGTTTGTTTGGGACTCAAAATGTGAAGAAGGTTTCCAAGAGTTAAAGAGAAGGTTGACTACTGCTCCTATTCTGATATTACCAAGTCCATCGGAACCATTTGAGGTTTACTGTGATGCTTCATTGTTGGGTTTGGGTGGTGTTTTGATGCAGAATAAGCAGGTTATAGCTTATGCTTCGAGACAACTGAAGGTTCATGAGAGGAACTATCCGACACACGATTTAGAGTTGGCAGCTGTGGTATTTGTTCTGAAGTTATGGAGGCATTACTTGTACGGGTCAAGATTTGAGGTTTTCAGTGACCATAAAAGTTTAAAGTATTTGTTTGATCAGAAAGAGCTGAATATGAGACAGAGGAGATGGTTAGAGTTTCTGAAGGATTATGACTTTGGTTTGAATTACCATCCGGGTAGAGAAAACGTAGTGGTTGATGCATTGAGTCGGAAATCATTGCATATGTCTATGTTAATGGTTAAGGAATTGGATTTAATTGAGCAGTTTAGAGACTTGAGTTTGGTGTGTGAGAGTACTCACAATAGTGTTAAATTGGGAATGTTGAAGTTAACCAGTGGTATTCTGGATGAGATTCGAGAGGGTCAGAAATCCGATGTGCTTTTGGTTGATAAGTTGACTCTAGTGAATCAAGGTCAAGGTGGTGAATTCAGAGTTGATGAGAATGGTGGTTTGAAATTTGGTAATCGGGTGTGTATTCCGGATGTTACCGAACTTAAGAAGAGTATTCTTGAGGAAGGACATCGTAGTGGCCTGAGTATTCATCCTGGGGCTACGAAGATGTATCATGATTTGAAAAAGTTATTTTGGTGGCCGGGAATGAAAAGAGAAATTGCGAGTTTTGTTTATTCTTGTTTGACTTGTCAGAAGTCAAAGATTGAGCATCAGAAGCCGTCTGGGCTAATGCAACCGTTGGCTATTCCAGAGTGGAAGTGGGATAGTATCAGTATGGATTTTATTTCTGGTTTACCGAGGACAATTAAGAATTTTGAAGCTATTTGGGTGATTGTTGACAGATTGACAAAATCGGCTCATTTCATTCCGATCAGAATGGATTATCCGTTAGAGAGATTAGCTGAGTTGTATATTGAGAAAATTGTAAGTTTGCATGGTATTCCGTCGAGTATTGTTTCGGACAGAGATCCTAGATTTACATCGAAGTTCTGGGAAGGTTTGCAGAGGGCTTTGGGAACTAAGCTGAGATTGAGTTTTGCATATCATCCGCAGACTGATGGTCAGACTGAGAGGACGATTCAGTCACTGGAGGATCTTTTGAGGGCTTGTGTTTTGGAAAAGGGAGGTGCTTGGGATTATTATTTACCTCTGATTGAGTTTACCTACAACAATAGTTTTCATTCGAGCATTGGTATGGCACCGTTTGAAGCTTTGTATGGTAGGAGATGTCGGACACCTTTATGTTGGTATGAGTCCGGTGAGAGTGCTGTGGTTGGACCGGAGATTGTTCAACAAACTACGGAAAAGATTAAGATGATTCAGGAGAAGATGAGGATTGCTCAGAGTCGTCAGAAGAGTTATCACGACAAGAGGAGGAAGTCACTTGAGTTTCAAGAGGGAGATCATGTGTTTCTTCGTGTTACTCCGATAACTGGGGTTGGTCGAGCTTTGAAGTCGAAGAAGTTGACACCTCGATTTATTGGTCCTTATCAGATTTTGGAGAGGATAGGGGAGGTAGCCTATCGTATCGCTTTACCGCCGTCACTTGCGAATTTGCATGAGGTTTTTCATGTGTCTCAGTTGAGGAGGTACATTCCTGATCCGTCGCATGTGGTCAAAGTAGATGATGTACAGGTGAGAGATAACCTGACTGTTGAAACATCACCTATGAGGATCGAGGATCGAGAGTTGAAGTAGTTGCGGGGTAAAGAGATTGCTTTGGTAAAGGTAGCTTGGGGAGGACCAGCAGGTGGCAATGTGACTTGGGAACTTGAGAGTCAGATGAAGGAGTCTTATCCAGAGTTATTCGCTTGAGGTATGTTTTCGAGGACGAAAACTCTTTTAGTGGGGGAGAGTTGTAACACCCCGATAAAATATGATAATTATTTAATTTAAGTTAATAGTATATTTATTAATTTAATTAAATAATTGGAATATTATTGGATTATTATTATTGGAATAATAAAGTTGGAATATATATAAAGAGTTCCATTTGGTAAAAAGGGTTTTCACGTGAAAGCAGAGAACACGTAACATTGAGAGAAAGAGAAGAAACTGAGAAAGGGAGAAGAAGAGGCTAGGGCTCAAGAGGAGAATTCACGATTGTTGAAGGTCAAGAAAGGATTTGCCGGATTAACTCAGGTAACGAGCAGTGATTGAGTAGAAGCTAGTGCTTGGAGTCTAGTGTAGTTCCTTAGTGGGTCATGCTCTGGTAGATGTAACATCGGGATGGGATGTTTTACTTTGTTTTTATTTTGGTTGTGGAACAACTTTACATGTAATGTGTTACATGGTTTGCATGATTGATTAGATCTCTATCCGCTGCGAATTGTGCAATGTTTTATTTTGAGTAATAAATGAGCATGACAAGTCATTATGGTGAATGGTGTGAAGTGTCAAGTGTGACACCCTTAAATTGCATATCTACTCTGATTTATATTTTGTTGAATTAATTAATTATTGGGGTATTTTAGAAGGGTGTTACAGTCTATACCACCTTGCTGACTATAACCTTGTGCTGCCAGTGGGTCCTTGTTTTTGACGACTTCTCCCTTACCATTGAGCTTGTTTATGAAAACCCATTTGGTTCCAATGACATGGAAACCCTTTGGTTTATGAAAAAGATCCCATACATTATTCCTAGTGAATTGATTTAGTTCCTCTTGCATAGCCAGAATCCATTCATTATCCAAAAGAGCTAAATCAATGGATGTGGGCTCTATCAGAGCTACAAAACCTAGAAGAGTTTCGACTGAATGTTTAAATGAAGATCGAGTTATGACTAAAGTGTCTTTATCTCCCATAATCAATTCTTCAGAATGAGAGGTTCTTGATCTACTTTTCTTCTGATGAGTTGAAACAATAGTGGCTTCTGGTTAAGTCGCTTTTGAGTCTTTTGCTTCAGTGTCCTTTGCTTTTCCTTCTGAGTCTTTATCCTTAGATTCTGAGAAGTTAATCTTCACATCTGCAAATTTCTCAACTAGCTTTGAGTTTTCAAGGCCAGGCTTATCATTGAATCTAACATGAATTGATTCTTCAATAATTCGTGTTTCAGTGTTAAAGACCCTGTAGCCTTTAGAGCGTTCAGAATATCCTAACAATAAATACTTTTATGCTTTAGAATCAAACATGTCAAGATTCTCTTTTGTGTTTAACATAAAACACTTACAGCCAAAAGGATGAAAGTAAGAAATGTTGGGCTTTCTGTTCTTCCATAATTCATAGGGAGTTTTACCCTGAATAGGTTTAATAGAAATCATGTTTTGAATATAACAAGTTGTGTTAACTTCTTCTGCTCAGAAATGCTTAGCCATGTCAGTTTCTTGGATCATGATGCGGGCAATTTCTTGTGAAGTCCTATTCTTCCTTTCTACAACCCCATTTTTCTTAGAGTTCTAGGACAGGAGAAATCATGGAAAATTCCATTTACATCAAAAATATTTTCTAAATGTTTATTTCCGAATTCGCCACCATGATCACTTTTGACTCTGACTATTTTGTAACCCATCTCTATTTGTACTAGTGAGCAGAAGGTAGAGAACACAGAATATGACTCATCCTTGTGTTTCAAGAACTTTACCCATGTCCAACGATTATAGTCATCAATTATGACCAATCCATACTTCTTAGCATTGATATAGGCAGTTTTCATTGGACCAAACAAATCAATGTGCAGAAGTTCTAATGGTCTAGAGGTAGAAACAACAGTTTTCGCTTTGAAATATATTTTAGAAAACTTGTCTTTATGATATGCTTCATAAAGAGCATCTGAAGCGAACTTCAAGTTGGGTAAGCCTCTAACTAATCCAATCTTATTTAGCTGAGAAATCCTTCTCATGCTAACATGGCCCAAATGTCTATGCCAAACCCATTGCTCTTTATTAACAAACATTAAGCATTTTACATTTTGATCCTCAAGATCATAAAGTATGATTTTATAAATGTTGTTCTTTCTTTTTTCATTAAAAAGGACTATACCATCTTTTTGACTAACAACTGTCGCACCGCGAAAAATACAGAGTCTCCACCATATTTTATTTATTCCAAAGGAAAGGGAAAATAGCGATAAAACCCCAAATGAGAATGGTCTCGCAACCAAGAGTTAATTTGGAAATCGATTATCCAAGGGGAAGGTATTAACACCCCTCACATCCACCGTACTCGATGGGAACCACTTGGTTATATCAATGCATATGGATGTTGTTTATCTGTATGTTGCTTGCTATTAGAAATGAGATGAAAGAATAATATTGGGAGCGAAAATATGTTTTAAATTAATGTGCTCGCCAAGGATTTGGACCCTCGTGCCTGCGTATCATCATACGTGCAATGAGGAAGTCATAGCTCCATAGTTTGACTCACAAATGAAGTATGCGTTTGGTTGTTTTTACTGAACAATGTTGAAGTTCACGTGCTACTGTTCACTTGCTTATATACTCTGTCATGGGAGCGAGAAGTATTTTCTTATTTTCAATGAAGTGGATGCGCTTGTATCACACTCTGGCAATTAAACATTACTTTCCACACATGGAGGCTTAAACGTCTTTCATGGTAGAATGGAAGTAACACGTCCTTTTTGAAAGGTTTTGAAGAGAGTTCACTGAGGCAAAAGCTGATTTGATTTGTTGGGGTTTATTTTATGTGCGGAGACAAGCATCTGACCCTTGGCTAGATACAATCAATAGTCTAAAAACTCGGGAGTTAAGAGGACAATGTTATCCTAACCACTCTTTTTCGTCCAAAGGAGATTTGAATTGTGAAAAGAGGTTTGGTAAGTCTAATCGTTGGAACTTAAAGGGAGACAAGTATCTGACCCTTGACTAAGTACGACCAACAATCAAAATACTTGGGCGACGAGAGGATAATGGTATCCTAACTACCCTTTTTCTCCCTCATAGCACTTAGATCTAACTTGTTTGAATCATTAGATGTTTTAAGGGCGAAGTCAAGTGTTGGGTCCTCAAGCTAGGTACGACCGACAACCCAAGCACTTGAATGCTGTGTACAAGCACGTACACCCCATTTTTGCATTCCAGTTTGTTATGAAAATGTTTGAAAAAGGCATTTGACGTTGGATCAAGTGTTTGAGTTTATTCTGAAAAGAGTGTTTGAAGAGTGGAGGAGAGAGATAGAATGAGATTGAGAAAATAATGGATTAGAAATGGATAATGGATCATGGAGTGGATGAGAGATACTTGACATTGGATCAAATACTCGCGTTGCAATGGTGTGAGTTTAATTTTGAAAAACAACTTGACGTTGGATCAAGTACCTTTTGTTTCTTTTGAAATTGTTTGTTTTATCGTTTGTTTTTATCTTTTTTAGTTAACATACATGATGAACTAATAAAAGAAATAAACCTAAGCTATAACATGTTCAAGGGGTGGGGGAACATATAACCCGCAATGGGGGATGGATCCACACAATACAAATGGAAATGAAAAAAAAGAATTAGACAAGTTACAAGAATTAGACATGGTACCTCACACAATAAATGTTAGTTGAAATAATGAAATGGTAGAGGATGGCTTAAATCTCAAATTCACATGTGGATACAAAAAACAACAAATGAGGTTAGTATGCATTAACAAAATGGAATTAAAATGGGTATTAAAATGCTAAACAAATGGATGAAATGATAAAATGATGATAAGATGATAAGATGATTATGGTAAGCCTAATGGACATACAAGCATATCACATTAAATTAAAATTTCATTTTCAATTTAAATTCGATAAACCACTTAAAATATGAACAATTAGAGTGGGATTTAAAGGTACGTGGATATGTCATATGTGAATTAAATCAATTTAAATCATAATTAACAAAACATATTAATTGTCAAGAGTTATAGATCACCCAAAATGAATAAATAAATAACATGGCTAATCAAGTATTTTGAATGGATTTTCTTATGGTTGTTAAATGGATTAACCCTAAACATGTTATAATTCTAATTATCCTCAATTAAATTCTAACAACACCATTAAACAATCCCTAATATTTTCTAATCATCTCACCCAATTAAAATCAAGATTAATACACAATACTTAAAATCATTAATGGAAATATCAAGAAAATGTCAAAGAAAAAACAAAACACAAAACAAAACAACAATTCAATGGGCCAGAGAGTTTGACTGCTGGAAAAGGGGTGCAAGGCTTCAAAGGGCGCGTGGGCTTTGGCTTGAAAGGCCTATTGCAATTATCTCTTCAGGGAGGGGTACAGGAAGAAGCATGGATGGTGATGGAGAAATTGGCCTTAAGCCCATAAGAATGATCCAACGAAATCCAGCACAATGACAATGGATAAGGCACATTGCTGAAGCCACATGTGGATGGAAGGGGAAAGGGTCAGAGCATGCGCCTGAGATCAAACAACGTCTGCACATCCATTAATGATCATTGGAAATGGTGACCAATGATTAAAGGATAACATTCCCGTTTTAAAAGGATAAACAAAAAAACGGATTAAATTAAACCATGAACGCGTCTCTCTCTCACTTCATCTCCCGTTTCCATCAAACCTTACTCTCCGCCGTACCAGAATTCAACGCTGGCGGTGGCGGAGACTTAAAACTCTCCAAACTTACATCACTCAAACTGTCTCCCTCCCCTCATCCCAAATCTACCTTCCGTTTTCCATAATTCCCCCTTTAACTCCTTAGTCACACTAATCTATCCAAGAACCCTAGTAGACTAAAACCTAAATTAAATCCCTAAACAAAGGAATCAAAACCTATAGACTTAGGGCTTTGATTCTTTATCTCAAAAATCACATAGCGGTAACAAGATATGGAGGTAAATAGAGGTAAAAATGAACCTACCTTTGGAGGATGACGAATTCCGGTGTTTCTTACAGCGGGGATGATGAATGATGATCAAAGATGCTCGGGTATGAAATCTTCGCTCTAAATCTCTTTTCTTTTTCTTTTTTGTTTAGCTTCTTCAAATTCATCAACCTTTTCTACTTTTCTTCAATCCTCTTCTTCTTATGTTCTTCGTATTTGTTGTTGTTCTGTGTGTTTCCAGTCAGAGAGGAAGGTGGAGAATTGGAGAGGATGATGAACTCTGAGATGTGAATTTTCGGTTTAAGGTTCCTTGGGATTTTTTCAGATTGAGAATGAGTGATGTTTTCAGTTTTAGTTTTATGAGCAAAAATGATGAGAGAGCCCCTGATGAATGCGAGGTTCTCAATATATAGGTGTTGATGATTCAACTGATTCTATTATCCAATTAGTTTGGGGTTTGTTATTTATGTTATGCTCTGAATCAGTAGTTACAAAATCAGTTGGAATTAGTTATCAGTTAAGAGGGAAGTTAGTTTAGTTATGGAAGTGAATGATGTTATGTTTGTTTGAATTGTTGTGAGAAATTATTCTATTAGTTATGAATGATTCAGTTATATGTCAGTTGGAATTGTTAGAAAATATGCGAGTTGAACTGAATTTTAAAACCTATGTTATGTGAATGCAGGTTGAATTGGTTTTGCAGATGAATGAAAATATTAATAAGCTGCTGAGTTATGGAATTTTGTTACGGGTATAATGAATTTTCAGGGGCAATGTTATGAAAATGCAGGAGGGTTATATGGTAATGTTATGCACTTCAAGTTTTTGTTTGGAATGGTTTGCCTGCGTGGGAACTGATTTATGACCTGCTATGAACCTGGTGTTGCAGTAGTGGTTTGTGAAGGTTATGTCTCGAATGTTTGATCAAGGTTGGGTGGTTTGTATCTAACTTGGATTAGGAAATGCTTGGATGATTTGTAACTGACCTTAGGTATGGTTTTGTATGTGTTGCAATGACAGGGTTATGTCTATGATAGGTTTGGTTGTGGACTCGTTCAGTTATAGTTTAGGCTTTGTTATGTTATGATTGCTATTGGCTTCTTGCAGATTTGTGGATCAATTTGCTGATTGATGATTAGTTGCATTGAAACCTAGTTTTTTGCCTTTGCAATTCTGACTTCATATTATACCTTGCTTCATGATTTTCAATTATGCCATTCTGACTTCATAATGCTAAGTTTATATTCTCACTTCAAACTCTGACCTTGGTTCATTGGCTTGTTTTGCTAGGTCTATGTTCGTCAACCAAGCATGCCAGGAAGTGTACAATGGTTGGAGAAAAGCTCATGGCATCAAAGTTATAGTTTGAATATCCATCATGGAATGGACAATCAAAGATCAAAAGTCAGATACTGAAGGTTAGATTAGAAATAGGATGGGGATTTAGGGATGAAAAAGTTTGGGTTGACTTTGGTCAAAATTGACCAAAAAGTCAACTGTTGACCAAAGTCAACATTTGGTCAACATACTAACTTTTTTTTCTTTTTTCCCATGTAATGAACCTTTTATGGATTGTAATGAATGGCAATGAATATTCTTGGATGAAAATGGATTGTTTTTAAATTGATCTTAAACATGAACATGATACTTGAATGACCTTAAATTTGCCATGATGAATTGAACATGTATAACCATATTTCCTGTAAGGAATAAGCTTGTGATCACGAGTTTCCCAGTCTCCCCGTACTTGATTAACGACGAGAGCTGAGTCTCCATAAACCTCAAGTATTTTGATCCTTAATTTGATTGCTACTTCGATACCAAGGATGCACGCTTCATATTTTGCCATATTGGTAGTATCGTCAAAGCATAATCTCGTGGTAAATGGAAAAAGAAATCCTATTGGTTGTAGCGGTAAATTCATGATCATTAAGATATGGATAAACTTAACATCAATAAAACGAGAGTCGTCGCTGCGTTTTAATTGTTTCTAAAGAAAAAGGGAAAAGTACGAACAAAACCCAAAGATAAGAAGTTTTCAAATCAAAACTAATAAAATGCCAGAGATTACAAGTAATGGGGTTAGTTACACAGAGGGAAGGTGTTAGGGAGCCTTTTTTTTTATGTGTGTATGTGTTTTGATATAAAATATGTTTGTAATAAATAGAGTGTGGGGGTGAGAAAAGAATTCATTAATTATAGTTTTGTGTTTGGCAAGACCTTCGGAATTGTGCCTACGTACCAACATAAAAATGAGGGATCAAAACCTCGTAGTTTGTGGTATCAATTTCAAAATGAGTGAATTACTTTTAATCAAAAGTTAAATTTAAGAGAGGCACAAAGGGCCCAAGAGTTTGAATGAGTGTTAGTTCTTTTGATCTTTTTGAAATTTAAGAAGTGGGAGGAGATGAAGAAACTAATCCTAAGCATAAAATTAAAAGTTAATAGTTGAAAAGATCCGACCAATGGGATGCAATCCAACAGACAAGAATGTCATATAGAAAACCTATTTTCCCTTTGGACTTTGAATCAAGCAATATCAACAAGCAATGATCAATATGGAGAGCAAGACATCAAATAAAGATAGCCACATCTAAGCAAGCAACTTCACAGCTAACAGTCTTCTTTGTCTTCTCATGTATTAGATGACATACTCCTTGATTAGCTTAAAATAAGGCATTAGACACAGGATCAAAGTAATAGTTGCACCAAGACCATGTAGCGGATGAATTCATGTGGACCCCAATACTTGCATCAGATGAAAACTCAAATCATAACAACTTGGTCTCAGAAAAGTTGGCATTGGCCAAATCCTTTTGCATATGGGATGTTGCCTAATTCTAATTCCAAAAGCTCAGATCAAATCCAACAGTCCACACAAACATTTTTTAGGGTCCTTGTAGTTTATTAAGTATTTTAAGGTCCTAAGACCACAAACACAAACAAGATACACAAACAAATATGTACAATCACAATATATGGCTCAAGTGAGCAAAGTGAAAATGACATAAACATAAACAAGTTAAATGATATATAAATGACAAGTGAAATGGTAAATAGCTTGAATTTAAATTGCATAAAGTAAATGACTTGAAAATAAAAGCAATATTAATAAAAGTTAGTCAAATGTTAGTTGATTATATGTTAGTGATGTTTTTCTTTTCAATTGATTAAGTCATTCTTTGGAGAACACTCAACCATCTATTCACAAGCATGGATCCTTGAACCAAGACATCTTCCAAAGAAAGGAAAAAAGGTCAAGTTTCCACACAATACCATGAAAGGGGGGAGACTTACAATTTCACTTACTAGAATGATATGCCTTTAGGGTCAAAATTTAGCTCTATGTTAAGCAATTGTAATTGGACTTATGTAGAAGTCACAACTATTTGAGGTCGGACAATAGAAATTTTGGTGTTAATGCTTGTTAGAGATATGGTATAATGAACCATACTTCTAAAACATACCACATACAAAAAGAAAAAGATCAAAGGAGGGACCTATCTCATCCATACTTGTATTTGTTCATCTAACACAAGGTTATTGATGAACCAATTAGCCTTAGGATATTGAGACTTCATTGGTCAATAGAAAAGATGGGAGAGAATGTGATTGAAGATGAAGATTGAGGGGAGATAAGAGAAACACAAATTGGTCAGAGGAGGAATTTTATCAAATTAAAATCATTCATTCATTTTGGAAGATGCAATATACATTTCATCAATCCCCTAAATCCAATGATTTTAATACAACAAAAGTCAAATCAACATTGACCAAGGCCCAAACACATAGTCAAACATCATAAGTCAATAAAAATGGCTCAATATAATTTCTACACAATTAATCAATTAAAAATACATTTAAATTAAATTTAGTTTGGTCAAAACCTAAAACCTCTTCAAAACACTAAATAAATGGCCAAGAGATTTATCCTAGGTCAAACAAGGTCAAAGGACCTTAGACAATTTTTTTTTATAATTTTTGAAAAGTCAGAAGTATTTTTAAAAAATTAAAAATATGCACAAAAACAATTATTTCATGAAAAATATCAAAATTAATCCAAAAAATAATTTTAATTCAGAAAATGAAAGAGGAAAATATTTAAATATTTTTGGTGAAATTCCCATATTTTTTGGATTAAAACTGAAATTAATATGAATTAATCAAAATAAAAGGATTAAATGAAAAATCAGAAAATAAAAATAAATTCAGAAAAACAAGGCCCATCAGATCTCCCTCATTAATTGAGGTGGCAGATCTGATGGCCAAGCGCGCACTTCCATCATGTTCTGCAGTCAACGCGTGTACACGCGTGGTAATCAGGAAGAATGACTCAGATTAAAATGTTGGACTCAGATCAGATGGTTCAAGTCAAGTCAACACACCACCAGAGCCCTAGTTCCGGTCATCTTCTCCGGTGAGGGCCAACGGACTGGTCCAACCAGAACCTCATGAAAAATGGAAAATGAATACACTAATTTGAAGGAAAAATGCTCAGGAGCACGAATCTGGCCTCAATTTTCTCCAATTCCAAGTATATAAAAAGATATAGGGATTTGAATTTTGAGGATCATAAACTCAGTTGCTTCAATTTGACCTCAAAACAACTCAATCTTCTTTCCTACATTGATAGGACTTCAAACAACCAAAAATCACAAATAATGGTGAAGAATTGAGGGAGAATCGAAGAGAAGAAATTTTTGAAAATTCACCTTCAATGGAGCTTCAAACTTGCTCGATCTTGATTCCAATTGTGCTTGGCCTTGCTTCAGAACCTTGTTGGAAGTGATTAGGATCAATAAGAGGCCTGGACTCTTGGAGTTTAAATCTCAAAATAGATGGAGATTTGAAACTCGATTTTCAAAGAAAACCTTTAAGATTATCCTTTAATGGTGAGGGTTCTGAATTACAGGTTCAAAGCTTGGGCATGAGGTCCCTAATTCTAAGCAATGAAGGTCTTATTTATAGCCAAGGAGATTCATTTCAACACACTTCCAAATTTGGCAAATTTTGAGAAATTCCCTTGCATGCTTGCATGGGCGTGTGATATGCCCATCAAGTGATGTAATCAGGTCCAAAAATAAGTGAGAATCATGCTGAAATCATGTTGTAAGGCCATGCATTCGTGTATGAAATGTGGACGTGAAAATCATCCAAATGGTATCTCACATTGCACCCATGCGCAAGTCCTTCATTCTTTGGCCAAATGAGATGATCTTGGACTTTTTGGAAACATGAGATCAAGGGGAACAACTTTCTTCTTGGAAAATGTTTAATTTGAAGCTTAGATCATGATGAATTTTGAGGTGGGAGTTTGGGAAATCAAACATATTTGAAAATTTTCTAAGTCCCAAGTCAAATGTTCACTTCTTTCACCTTGAATAACTTTTTCTATGGACTTAAAATGAGAAACATTCCTTCATAAAAGTTGTAGCTCTTTCAAACCTTTTAAATTTGTTCACAAATTTGACCTTATTTGGATTTGGAATGAAGGCGTTATGCATTTTAGAAATTGAGGAAAATCACTTGTTCAATGGTATTGGTCCAAAGTGACCTATAATGTTTCCTCTTGGCACATGAATTTGCAAGTTGAATTTGAACTTACTCGAAACATCAAAGTTGACGTATGCATGTTTAATTTGATCATGGAATTTGAATGGATTTCATCTCATACAAATTGAGCAAGTTATGGTCTTGGGAAGTTGACCTCCAAACTAGGGTTCAGACAAAATGACCTATAATATTTCACCACAAAAAATGACTTTCCAAGAAAAACTAGCTCTTTATGTAAACATGAAAGTTGTTTGGAATGTCATTTCGAGTAATGTTTCTCTTGGAATCATTTTCATATGACACAAATGTTAGATTATGGCACGGATCTAGAAGGGGGGGTTGAATAGATCCCAATTAAAAACTTGAATCGGCGCTACCAATTAGAAATTGGTTTTGAAAAATTATTTTAAATGCGGAAGCGGCCGAGGAAAATTTTAGTCTAAAACGAACCGTTATTGGAAAACCGGATATGCGTTAAGCTAATGGAATAGAGATAAAGTGAAATACGAATCACTACACTATTTGCACAATCAATGATATGTTTCACTTACTAGCAAGCCTAGTTCCAATGATCCAAAATACCAAATTAAACTAGATGCAAACTTAAGACAACTTTGGCTTATGCAAATTAACAAACACTTGGTGTGCATAAACACTCCAAGTGATATTTGAGTTGAGTAAGTAATTCAAATTGACCTAGTACAATATACTATTGTACTTTGTATTCAAACAACAGTTTTAATCTCTTACTCAACTTATATCAATGTTTGGTAAAATTGCTTAAACTAAAATCACTTAATTTTTAAGCTGAAAAACACTTATGCAGAAAATCAAAGAAGACAGAGATTTGATGAGGCAGTTCCCCCGTCGTCCTCGCTTCGGGGTACGTCTGCCCTCAATTCTAAACTTAGAATTGAGATGATTTAATTAGATATCACCTGTGAAATTTAACCGTTTATACAAGGATTGCAAAGCAAGTAAACAACAGAACTCCCAATGTGTTGAATGATGCTTCCTATCCTTGCTCCTTGATTCAAGATGAATCAAGACCTTCGATCGTTGTTGCTAGACCTCCGATTCCATCCCCTTTGTTGAAGAATCTTCCGTTCTTCAAACCCTCGGCCCGGCTGATCTCAACCACAACGAATCGAACCCGAATCCTTCCCTTCAATATCACCGAATCTGCTACTAGACTGATGAAGACTTCCTCTTCTCAATCACCTTCGCTCAGCTGAATATTAATGAAGCAATTCGTCCAAAAACCCCCAAACACAAACCGGTATTGGAGGACAAAACCCTAACGGTTTTATTCAAGAAAGAACCTGCCACAAGCTTCAACCCGAACCAGATTCTCCAATCTCAGCTTCAAACCTTATCGCCTTTAACCGATCACGAAGCACACCAAAAATGGTTGTGTGTAGTTGATGTGTTGTGAAATGTTGAAGGTGAAGATGATGAATCTTGGACACCTTTTTCACTCTTTCTTGTTTCCTTGAACACTTGAATTCAAATTGACAAATGTCAGTTGATAAAAGTGTTTTGACTTCTATTTATAGTAACTAGCAAACCAACCAAAAATAACAGCTTTTCAAACAGTAAAAAGTACTCAGAAAACTGAGTTTTCGCACGAGCGTCCGAACATAGGTCGGCGTGCGCTGACCCGTGGGAAATGCGCCGACCCCTATGGTCGACTCAAAGGTTTCATGCGTTGACCCGTGGATAGCATCACTATGCCATGCGCTGACCAATCTCAAATTTGTCTGAGTTATGCGCTGACCCGTGAGCTATGCGCCGACCCTTATGGTCGACTCAAAGTCTTCAAATCTGCAAAAAATTGTGTTTTGTGATTTTCATGCATTTCGTCATGATCACACTTTGTCCACATATGTTTTTAAGAATTATAACAGATTTAGATAAGTAGGAAAGGATATGATAAGTAATGTGTTGCATTTGTTTGTAGACGTGCATGGTGGTCATTTGTCATCATCAAAACTTGCGATCGTGCGTTGTCTGACACTTTGTCTTTACATACTCCCCCTTTTTGATGATGACAACCTGTGCAAAAATCAACGAGATAAACAACATGCAGTATTGACACATTATGTACACTCCCCCTTTCTTTTGTAACCTAAGGCCAAAACAAAATGACTGTTAGTCTGTTAGTTGTGGTGAACGTTTTGGCTGCCTGCTTTTGTACACTTTCTCCCCCTTTGACAACATCAAAAAGAGACACAGAGTACAGAAGGATTATTCAACATAACAACGAAAATTCACAGGAAATAGCACAAACAGATAATAATATCACACTTATATCATTTCTGAGCAATAGTCATTAATTAAGAGCTACACATGAAAATAAACAAACAAAACAGAGAACTGAATACATCCAAAATAACAATCAAACTACAAAGTGCATGTGAATGTCTATGTCCTAATGGCGGTGTCCTGGATGGTAACAAATGCCAGGGTTTCTGCTGGGGTCAGCCAGAGTTGATAGGTATTCGGCAACACCGCTCAGATGCTTGAGACTCCCGTCGACCGACCGATCCAAGTCTGCATACCGTTCATTCAAGCTTGTAGAGAGGGTGTCGAGCCGCTCATTTTGGGCTTGAATTTGACTACTAATATGAGCATAACGCTCATCCTGGGTTTGCATGAAGGATTGTTGAGCTAGCTGCATGTTTCGCATCATATCCAACAATTCTGAAGAGTTTGCATGCTGTGGAGGAGACGGAGGAGACTCTTCATTGTCCTGGTGATACGGCTGGTAGAATTGACGTTGAGTTGACCAGCCCGTATGTTGCCATTCACCCCAGCCACCCCAGACGGGAACATCTTCTTCAGTTGAGTGTGACTGATGAACCCAAGCGGAGTCGGAGTAGTCGTGAGTGTCAACAGGTGGAGGACTATCATCTCCACCATTGTGATCAAAGGCGTTGCCGGCTTCGTCTTCTGCATTTTCCTCTTCATCTTCTTCTTCTTCTTCACTTTCATCACCATCATCATTTGCTGCAGCAGACGGAGGAAAATTCCCTCTATGAACGAACTTGTACATCCTTCGCTCATCACACCAAAAATATCCCATCATAGACAAATTTTTTTGGCTGAACTCTTTATCTGATGAGATAGGGGTATACGAAAACGAAGGGTGATTGACATTGGCTGCAGTGAGGACTTCTTGAATGAAGGATCCGTAGGCTAGGGTCGTTCCTCGTCAGGAATCACGTAGACTGAACATCCTACTGGCAATGTAGTAGGGCCAGTTGATTTTCAGCTTATTCTTCAGAATGTAGATGAGATGAACTTCAGCCTGTTCAACTCTGGAGAGACCACCCTTCTTTGGTCGCAGAATGCGTGAGACAATCCACTAAAGAATCCTTTCTCCGGTTTTCAAGCGATACAGCAGAAATGGGTAGAGATGCGGCTGATGATTCCCGGGATCTCTTGCCGGTAGGTCTGCGTGATGTGGAGGCCATTTGAGAAGGATTGAAACTTAGTGTACGTGGGTATAGAGTGAAGGTTTGTGAAGGGTTTTTAGAATGATTTTGCTAGAGAGAGGTTTTTCCCTATTTATAGAGGAAAGGTTAGGGTTTTGGGAAGATGAAAGATCAAGGGACAATAGCCACTAGGTAGATGCAGGTTACAAGGTAGTGGGTAGTTTGAAATGTAATGGAATGTAAATGCACACTTAATGGTGAATTTTGAATGGAGATGCATGAAAAGATTTAAATTTTTCTGCAGAAAAACAAAATTTTCGAGCGACGCGTCGACCATACCTCTGCATGCGTCGACGCATACTGTTTGATTTTTAAAAAAATGCAGAAAATATTAAATGTGCGTCGACCATATCCCTGCGGCGGTCGACTCATACAGTCAAAATTTCAGTTTTTCACTGTTTTGTACATGTGTTGACAGGTTTGATGCATAATTAACATACCATACAACAATAAACATCCAAAGAGATACATCATGCACATATACACACTATCATTATGAGGTATAACTATTTTAACCATGAGACTTTGCAGAGAGAGAAAGAGAGGAACAGTATCACCTCGATGTCGGAGTGACTTGGTGAACGGTAAACTCTATACCGTTTTACATCTACTTCCTTACCGTCTTCATCTCTGTCCAAGTTTGTACAAGTAGGCATAGGAGTGTCTATGGCCTTAGCTTTTGCCATGTCAAATCTCTTGATAAGGTCCAAACAGTACTTTGTCTGGCTCACGAAAGTTCCTTCTTTGAGCTGTTTAATTTGCAAACCGAGAAAGTATGTGAGCTCCCCCATCATACTCATCTCGAATTTGCCCTGCATAAGGTCTGAAAACTCTCTCACAAGATTCATGTTAGTAGACCCAAAAATGATATCATCTACATAAATTTGCACTAATATCAAATGCTTTCCTTGACGTTTAATGAAGAGGGTTGTGTCAACCTTTCCTCTTGAGTAACCTTGATCGAGTAAGAATTTGCTTAGTCTCTCATACCAAGCTCTAGGAGCTTGTTTGAGGCCATACACAGCCCTTTTTAGTTTGTAAACATGATCAGGATACTCATGGGATTCGAAACCCGGAGGTTGTGCGACATAGACCTCTTCATTTATGTGACCGTTAAGGAACGCACTCTTAACATCCATTTGGAATAACTTAAAGTCTTTCGCACAAGCGAAAGCAAGGAGAAGGCGTATAGCCTCGAGTCGGGCAACCGACGCATAAGTTTCCTCATAGTCGATGCCTTCCTCTTGGTTATACCCTTGCGCGACTAAACGCGCCTTATTACGGGTTATTACCTCGTTTTCATCCAGCTTGTTCCTAAACACCCATCGGGTGCCGATTACTCGATGATCTCGCGGAGGAGGGACAAGGTCCCAAACCTCATTTCTGGTGAACTGATTAAGTTCCTCCTGCATTGATAAAAACCAGTGTTCATCGAGTAGGGCTTCTTTAGGGTTTTTAGGTTCCATCTGTGAAACGAAAGCGAAGTGATAACAGAAATTACTTAGCTTAGATCGAGTTGTTACACCCTTTAAGATATCTCCGAGAATGTTGTCGATTGGATGGTCTTTGGAAGACTTCCAAGCTTGAGGAAGATCATCGTTTGAAGGCGGGTGAACTACCTCGGTTTCCTCATGGTGTACATCTTTGTCCTCCTCAATTTTGACTATGTCGGGTTGATCAATCCTCGGCTCGCCACCTTTGAGTATGTCTTCGGTAGATGTACCTGCACCATGAAAAACACTACCCTTTCCGGCAATTCTCGGATTGGATTCATCAAAAGTGACATGTACAGACTCTTCTACAGCAAGTAATCGTTTGTTGTATATTCTATATGCTTTGCTAGATTGAGAGTATCCGAGGAAGATACCTTCGTCGGCCTTGGAATCGAATTTTCCTAAGTTTTCCTTTCCGTTATTCAGTACGAAACATTTGCAACCAAAAACATGTAGGTGAGAAACATTTGGCTTTCGCCCTTTTAAAAGCTCATACGGTGTTTTGTTTAGAATGGGGCGAATGAGCACCCTATTCAGAACATAACAAGCCGTACTAACGGCGTCGGCCCAAAAATATTTCGGTAAGCCACTCTCGTTGATCATTGTTCTTCCCAATTCTTCCAAAATTCGATTTTTACGCTCCACAACCCCATTCTGTTGAGGAGTACGTGGAGCGGAGAAGTTATGATCAATACCATGGTTACCGCAATATTCTTCAAATAAGTGATTTTCGAACTCACCCCCATGATCGCTTCTAATTGCAACAATGTTTGTATTTAGTTTATTTTGGGAAAGCTTAGCAAATCTTTCAAAGGCGGCGAACGTATCGCTCTTGCTTACTAAGAAAATAGTCCAACAAAATCGAGAAAAGTCGTCCACTATTACGAAACCGTAATAGTTTCCTCCTAGACTTTTAATCCTAGATGGCCCAAATAAATCCATATGAAGAAGCTCAAGAGGTCTCGTTATTGAAATGATATTTTTGGATTTAAATGAGATCCTCGTTTGCTTCCCTTTTTGACAAGCATCACAAAGGTGATCCTTGGTGAATTTTATTTTGGGGAGACCTAGGACTAGATCTTTTGAGACTACTTTGTTTAGTAAATCGAAATTAACATGTGCTAAACGCCTATGCCATAACCATGAATCTTCACTCATTGTTACAAGGCATTCGTCACTTGTTAACGATACTTCATTTAAGTCAAGCATATAGACATTGTTCACACGCAGGCCATTAAACATACTCTTCTTATCATCATTATGTACAATTTTGCAACAGTCTTTTGAAAATGATACATTATATCCTTTGTCACATAATTGACTGATGCTAAGTAGATTGTGTTTAAGACCTTCGACAAGCAATACATCAGAGATAGTAGTGGAAGAAGGGTTACCTACACTACCTTTACCAAGTATTGCTCCACGGTTGTTGTCACCATAAGTTACATATCCCTTCTTCTTAGCCACAAAGTCAATGAAGAGTGATATGTCTCCTGACATGTGCCTTAAGCATCCACTGTCGAGAACCCATCTTCTCTCGGTAGTCTCGAGGCATTGTACCTATGACAATATAATTAACAAGAGAAGGTACCCAATGGCTTATTGGGTCCTGAATGGTGAGGAACGAAATGGTTGCATTTGGGCATCCATTGATAAATGCCTTTAGGGACTAAAAATCTCCTAAACCTACATTTAGCAATGGAGTGGCCTTTCTTGCAACAATAAAGACAAGAGAACTTTTCATTTTGATTGCCTTTGCTATCTTCATTTTTTATAACATATTTATATTTTTGATATGGATTAACCATACTTTTTCGAAAATTTGATTTATCGATAGCAAAGGTAATCTTAGGCTCAAGAGCCTTGTCAAGTTTGGCTTTTAGGTTTCTTACTTCACCTTGCCAAATGTAACAAGTATCACACCCAAAGTTCATCATTCTACTCCTAAGGTCCTCATAACTTGTTTTTGTGCTTTCCACTATAGAAGCTTTAAGTGCCTCAAGTTTCCTTTCGGATTCTTGAATTTTATGTTCCAAATGAGAAAAAAATTTCTTATTTGAGGCAAGCCTTTTAAAGGCCTCTTTCGCTTCATAGTGTAAAGTATCAAAAGCAGTTTGCAATTCATGATGAGACATACTAGAGGATTTTTCATATTTAGCATGTCGTACCTGTTTCTTCTTGTTCTTTTGATGAGCAGAGAGACATAGGTTTGCATTTTCATCTTCATCACTAGAACTTTCATCATCGGAGGAGTCGCTATCGCTTTCCCAAGCTATGTATGCTCTCCTTGGCTTTGATGGTTTCTTGTGTGATTTGTATGATTCTTTTTCTTTTGTCTTCTTGTTCATCGGACAGTCCGGTTTGTAATGACCCGGCTTTCCACACTTATAGCATGACCCTCTAGTCATTTTTCCTTTTGAGTCATCATTTTTAGAGTACCTAGATTGTTTCCGGAAGTTTACCAAGTTCTTCTCGGAATGTTGGATGCCGTTCTTTCTCAGGTAACGGTTGTAGCGTTTGACGAACAACCCCATATCTTCACTCTTGTCCTCTTCTTCTTCGTCACTCGATGAATAATCACTTTGCTCTTTTGCTTGAGACTTTGAGGAGGAAGTCTTTAGAGCTATTGATTTCTTTTCACTCACCTTTGCTTTGTCCTTCTTATCTTTCTTTTCGTGTTGTTCCAGGCTCAAGAGAACTTGTTCGTGCTCTTGTAGTTTACCAAACAATGTTGTCAAGTCCAATGTGGTAAGATCATTTGCTTCTTTGATGGCGGTCACTTTCGGCTGCCATTCCCTGTTAAGACATCTCAAGATCTTATTAGTAGCAATATCATTGGAAACAGGCCTACCAAGTGAATGTAATCGATTGATGAGATGAGTGAATCTCTTTTGCATGTCAGCAATGGTTTCCCCTTGCTCCATGAAAAAGAGATCAAACTCTTGTGTTAGTGTATTGATTCTAGCCAACTTAACATCGTTCGTCCCCTCATGGGCAATTTGTAGTGAATCCCACATGGCCTTAGCAGTAGGACAATGGGATACACGATAGTATTCATCTACACCTAATGAGGAGATTAGGATATTTTTGGCTTTCCAATCATAATTGTATTTCTTTTCATCATCATCGGTCCATTGTGCTTCGGGCTTAGGCACTAATTCATTATTCTCATTGGTCATGGTTATTTGAATTGGACCATTGAGAATAACGTTCCATATTTTTCTATCTATGGAATTTATGTGCACCCGTATACAGTCTTTCCAATAACTATAATTTTCACCATTGAAAACGGGAGCTCTATTATAAGCCCCTTTAGGTTCGTTAGCCATTTACTATCAAAGTTATATTTTGAAGCACGGAGTGAACCGGAGCTCCTGATACCACTTGTTAGACTATGGCATGGATCTAGAAGGGGGGGTTGAATAGATCCCAATTAAAAACTTGAATCGGCGCTACCAATTAGAAATTGATTTTGAAAAATTATTTTAAATGCGGAAGCGGCCGAGGAAAATTTTAGTCTAAAATGAACCGTTATTGGAAAACCGGATATGCGTTAAGCTAATGGAATAGAGATAAAGTGAAATACGAATCACTACACTATTTGCACAATCAATGATATGTTTCACTTACTAGCAAGCCTAGTTCCAATGATCCAAAATACCAAATTAAACTAGATGCAAACTTAAGACAACTTTGGCTTATGCAAATTAACAAACACTTGGTGTGCATAAACACTCCAAGTGATATTTGAGTTGAGTAAGTAATTCAAATTGACCTAGTACAATATACTATTGTACTTTGTATTCAAACAGCAGTTTTAATCTCTTACTCAACTTATATCAATGTTTGGTAAAATTGCTTAAACTAAAATCACTTAATTTTTAAGCTGAAAAACACTTATGCAGAAAATCAAAGAAGACAGAGATTTGATGAGGCAGTTCCCCCGTCGTCCTCGCTTCGGGGTACGTCTGCCCTCAATTCGAAACTTAGAATTAAGATGATTTAATTAGATATCACCTGTGAAATTTAACCGTTTATACAAGGATTGCAAAGCAAGTAAACAACAGAACTTCCAATGTGTTGAATGATGCTTCCTATCCTTGCTCCTTGATTCAAGATGAATCAAGACCTTCGATCGTTGTTGCTAGACCTCCGATTCCAGCCCCTTTGTTGAAGAATCTTCCGTTCTTCAAACCCTCGGCCCGGCTGATCTCAACCACAACGAATCGAACCCGAATCCTTCCCTTCAATATCACTGAATCCGCTACTAGACTGATGAAGACTTCCTCTTCTCAATCACCTTCGCTCAGCTGAATATTGATGAAGCAATTCGTCCAAAAACCCCCAAACATAAACCGGTATTGGAGGACAAAACCCTAACGGTTTTATTCAAGAAAGAACCTGCCACAAGCTTCAACCCGAACCGGATTCTCCAATCTCAGCTTCGAACCTTATCGCCTTTAACCGATCACGAAGCACACCAAAAATGGTTGTGTGTAGTTGATGTGTTGTGAAATGTTGAAGGTGAAGATGATGAATCTTGGACACCTTTTTCACTCTTTCTTGTTTCCTTGAACACTTGAATTCAAATTGACAAATGTCAGTTGATAAAAGTGTTTTGACTTCTATTTATAGTAACTAGCAAACCAACCAAAAATAACAGCTTTTCAAACAGTAGAAAGTACTCAGAAAACTGAGTTTTCGCACGAGCGGTCGACCATAGGTCGGCGTGCGCTGACCCGTGGGAAATGCGCCGACCCCTATGGTCGACTCAAAGGTTTCATGCGCTGACCCGTGGATAGCATCACTATGCCATGCGCCGACCTGGGGTCGACTCAAGCAAGCATGCGCTGACCAATCTCAAATTTGTCTGAGTTATGCGCTGACCCGTGAGCTATGCGCCGACCCTTATGGTCGACTCAATGTCTTCAAATCTGCAAAAAATTGTGTTTTGTGATTTTCATGCATTTCGTCATGATCACACTTTGTCCACATATGTTTTTAAGAATTATAACAGATTTAGATAAGTAGGAAAGGATATGATAAGTAATGTGTTGCATTTGTTTGTAGACGTGCATGGTGGTCATTTGTCATCATCGAAACTTGCGATCGTGCGTTGTCTGACACTTTGCCTTTACAACAAATTGTAAGAGATAGGGTCTAGGGAACCCCAGTTTTGAGCAGTTGACTTTCTCTGGTCAACCACCATGAACCAACCTGCTAGCTTGATATTATCTTGACTTTTGGGACTCATGGAGGATCATATATGTGTAGGATGATGTAATGTGAAGTATAACTTGATATATTTGATCAATTGTTGATGGAACTTGTTGAAGAAGTCACACAAGACACCCAGATGAATTAGGGTTTCCAAGGCAAACAAACTCCAAACTCTTGATGATCTCTTGATCAAAATGATATGTGAAGATAATGGGGATCCATATATGATGCTTATAACCAATGTAAACCAATTATTGATTGCACTCCTTGCATTGAGGGTCTCAAACCCTAGATATGAGCTTGATGGAGCATAGGTGAGCATACACACTACCTACAAAATCACAAACTATACATTGACATATTTTTGGTATTTTGGTTAGTAAATAATGAAAAACAAAGTATGATACAATCAAATGTGCTTGATGATCTCTCCTAATGCAAACCCAATGAGTGAGGGGTAAGGAGGATGTCAAGGTGTAATCCCAAAGATAATGCATATGATGAGATAGCATGAGGGATCTTAGGGTAAAAATTGGGGTCTTACATTGGTAAAGTGATAATTGCACCTATTTTATGGCCTTATGCATTGGAAGCACCGTCGAACACGAGCGTCCATCGCGATCCTAGTTCGGGGCCTTCCTCAGGACCAGGAATATTGCACTCTCTTATGAACATGATGTCTTCGTTAGGGAAATAGAACCTCATGGGTTGGTAATCTTCCATTCGTTGATGATCCAAATAGTCAGGAAGTACACTACCCTTGATGGCTTTTTTTGTGACATATTGAATGTCGTATTTGGTCAGAACCATTTGCCAATAGGAAACCCTTCCGGTCAGAGAAGGTTTCTCAAAATTGTACTTGATCAGATCCATTTTGGAGATCAACAGATTAATGTGAGTCAACATGTACTACCTCAATCATTCGGCAGCCCAGGCAAGGACACAATAAGTTTTCTCTAGCAAAGAGTATCTTGATTCATAGTCAGTGAACTTCTTGCTAAGGTGGTAGATGACATGCTCTTTCCTACCTGATTCGTCATGTTGGCCCAATACACAACCCATAGAATCCTCCAGGACTGTCAAGTACATGATAAGCGGTCTTCCTGGCGCTGGTGGCATCAAGATGGGTGGCTCTTGAAGATACTGTTTTATCCTCTCAAAGGCTCTTTGACAATTCTTATTCCACTCAATGGCCTGATCCTTTTGCAGGAGTTTGAAGATTTGTTCACATTGGCAATTAGGTGCGATACGAACCTGGCTATATAGTTCAATCGTCCTAAAAAGCTATAGAATTCCTTTTCAGTTCTTGGTGTAGGCATAGCTTGTATGGCTTTAACCTTGTCGGAATCAACCTCAATGCCTTGTTGGCTCACGATAAAACCTAGCTACTTGCCATATCTTACCCCGAATGCGCATTTGTTAGGATTAAGTCTCAATCTGAATTTCCTCAATCTTTCAAACAACTTTTGTAGATGAGTGAGGTGATCCCCTTCACTTTGGGACTTAGAAATCATATCGTCAACGTATACCTCAATCTCTTTATGAATCATATCATGAAAGAGAGTGACCATAACCCTCTGATATGTTACCCCAACATTCTTCAGGCCGAACATTATAACTTTGTAGTAGAATGTTCCCCATGGGGTGATAAATTTCATCTTTTCCATGTCTTCTGGATCCATTTTGATTTGGTTATATCTGATCCGCTGTCGCGTGCGGGTCAAAACGAGTGTTTTTCAAAAACGTAGTACGACGACAATTTTAACTTGGATATCGTTCTCTCAAGGATTCTTGATTATTATTATCCAAAGGTAAATCGAATTAAGGGGGGGGGGGTTGTTTGGTTTGGTGTTCGATTAAGAAAAAGTGATTATTAAAAGCAATTCTTGAAATAAGCTGTTATGAAATAAGTGATTATGAAATAATTCAATCTACCGATTCAGTTCCTACTATCATCGATTAATATAATTTTAATACCCTAAGTGGATTGTCTATTCCTATTTGGATACAAACTCAATGACAAGCACGGTAAAGTTTGTGAGATGTATGATCATATTGTCCGAATTAAGCAAACGAGATAAGTTTTCATGGATTAAGCAAACATGATTGATCAGACACAAAAACAAATTAAGAAAATGTGACGTGCCTATGTTAGGATCATACAATCAACCAAATTGAATCAATATATTTCATGCAATCGAATTAAGCATACAAGAACACAAAATATCATTGAAAGAAATTAAACTAAAATTAACATTATAATAATCTCAAGTTTTGGAACCTGAATTACGGCAGATCGAATCAGAGGGATTAGTTCTCCATGGAATTTGTACAAACTTTCAAAATTTCGTGAATAGTGATCCCGTCTACTGTTTTCGGCTGCTTAGGTTATAGGAAAAGTAGAATAAACCTAATTTGGTCAAAACATAACCCATGCCCAAACTAAATAACCCAACATAAAATATAAATCTAGTGCTGAAGGCTTCAACGGATTTTTCAACCATGCTACAGTCTGAATTAGCTTCCGACTTCTTCATGAAAGTCGTAGCTCTTTCTCTTAGCTTTCCAATGACTGGTAGCACGGCTCCAGTTATGAATTTATTCGTGCAGACTGCTAATGCTGAAAATAAACTGCGAAAAACAAATAAATGTAAAAATAAGATAAATTATAAAAACGCATTAAAAGGGAAAAATAACCGAACTAAAACATGGAAATGTATAAGTATAAATATAGAAGAATGTTTATCAAAATGCACTGATCAAATTCCCCCACACTTGAACTTTTGCACTCCGAGCAAAAGTTCAAATAAAACAAAGAAAACACAAACACATCATTAGTTACTCATCCTAGGCTACAAGTCTTCTTCGGTTAAGTTTGCATCGATAGATACTAATCTTGCACACTAAGGATATCGTAGGAACACTAATCCACAATTGTGTAGTCATAAACCTCCTGAACACACAAATCAACTCGAATCATGTTATTATGTTAAAGCCTAACTTACTCATCCTTCTTTTTGCTTTTTTTCATTCAGGCGCAATCACATTAAGCCCGTTATCTCCACACACCCATAGCAAGGCGACCAGTTAGTGACTCTGATCCTTTTTGCACGGGATTCTAGTACTTACGTGGCATAACCCTTTGCTTACTCAGTTGTAGTTGCAGGGGATCGGACCGTAATCCACCCTACCAAGTTTAGCACCAGAAATCGCTGAACCAACTGACAACGAGTCTTATTTTCAAAAAAAAATTGAAGGTTCTACATCCGTTGGGTTAAGTGACCGGGTGAGGTTCACCAAACTTAGAAGGTGCATTCCCTTTTCTTTCTCTTTTTTTTTCTTTTTTTTTTCCGGAACACTCAATTATATTCATCGGCTTCCCTGCGTAGAGTGTGTGTGGGATGGTGCTGACTGCTGAAATAAACTACTCAAGAGCTGTCAGAGAATGAGAATTTAAGGCTAAAATATAATAAGTATTCAAATTAATTTCCATACGCAGGAGACTTACGGTGTTAAGACGATACCGATCTTGTGAATTTTTCCCAAGTCTCCGCAAACTAATCTCAAATTAGTCCGTCTATAGCCTAAAAATTTCAAGAAGATGCATTTTTTTATTTTTTTATGACTGAAAACAAACAAAACACTAACAAAAACAAGGAAAACAAACGATTTCCCTCCCCCACACATAAAATAAGCATTGCCCTCAATGAAAAGACATTACTAATAAAGTATCGAGAAGGAAAGAAAGACTCCCTGATCAAGTTGCAGGATAGTTAGTTGCTTCCAAAGAAAGCTCCTATATGCTGACGTCTTCAGTCATTGAACTTTCATGGAATAGCCTTAAGCGCTGCCCATTGACTTTGAAAGTCTTGTTAGTACCTGCACATTTTATTTCTACTGCACCATAAGGGAAAATATTAGTAATAACAAAAGGGCCAATCCATTTGGTTCGAAGTTTCCCAGCCATAAGCTTAAGGCGGGAGTTAAACAGTAAAACCTGTTGGCCCATAAAAAATTACTTTCTAGAAATCATTTTATCATGGAAGTGCTTAGTTTTCTCTTTATAAATCCTAGAGTTTTCATAAGCCTCTAGTCTAAGCTCTTCCAGCTGTTGTAATTGGAGTTTTCTTTCAATACCTGCTTGTTGCATCTCCAAATTATAACTTTTCACCTCCCAATAAGCACGGTGTTCTATCTCAACAGGAAGATGACATGCCTTACCAAAAACAAGTCGATAAGGAGACATCCCAATGGGTGTCTTGAAAGCTGTTCTTTGGGCCCAAAGTGCGTCTTCTAGACGACGGCTCCAGTCCTTCCTGTTTGGCTGCACCATTTTC
This sequence comes from Lathyrus oleraceus, assembly GCF_024323335.1. Taxonomy (NCBI): domain Eukaryota; kingdom Viridiplantae; phylum Streptophyta; class Magnoliopsida; order Fabales; family Fabaceae; genus Lathyrus; species Lathyrus oleraceus. The sequence continues at coordinate 275,597,380 of NC_066579.1, read as the reverse complement.
TCTAAAACCTGTTTGATCTCCCTGTTTGAGATCTCAGCTTGCCCATTAGTTTGTGGGTGATATGCAGTAGAGACTTTGTGCACAACTCCATACTTTTAGAGCAAAGCTTCCATGGTGCGGTTACATAAATGAGTGCCTTGGTCACTTATGATAGCTCGTGGTATTCCAAACCTGCAAAAGATATTAGACCTGACAAAATCTGCAACAACTCTAGAATCATTAGGCCTAGTGGGGATAACTTCCACCCACTTTGAAACATAATCAATAGCAAGCAAAATGTAAAGGAAACCAAATGATACAGGAAAGGGACCCATGAAGTCGATTCCCCATACATCAAATACCTCACAGAAAAGCATAGGCTGCTGAGGCATTTCACTCTTACGAGTGATGTTTGTACCTGCCATCTGGCACTCTTTACAAGTGCAGTAAGTCTCATAAGCATCCTTAAAAATAGTTGACCAATAGAAACCTGAATCAATGACTTTTCTTGCAGTCCTTTGCGGACCAAAGTGTCCGCCGACTTGAGATGCATGAGAAAATTTCAAAATGGATTCAATCTCATAGTCGGGGACACATTTCCTGATTACCTGATCGCTACCAAACTTCCAAATATATGGATCATCCCAAACATAATATTTGGCATCACTTTTGAGTTTGTGAATATGTGATCTAGATGCACCTGTAGGAAAAACACCAGGAACAAGAAAATTAACAGTGTCAGCAAACCAATGTGTAATCCCATGCAAAAGAAAAAGCTGCTCATCAGGAAAGTCATCCTGAATAGGAAAAGGATCTGCATCTCTCTCTATCTTGCTCAAGTGGTCAGCCACTAAGTTCTCAACTCCACTTTTGTCTTTAATATCTACATTAAATTCTTGGAGCAACAACATCCACCGAATCAATCTCGGTTTTGCATCCGGCTTCTTCAACAAGTACTTTAATGTTGCATGGTCAGTAAAAACAACAACCTTGGAACCTAGCAAATATGATCTGAATTTATCAAGAGCAAAAACAATAGCTAGCAATTCTTTTTCAGTGATAGTGTAATTTGACTGTGTAGAATCTAAAGTTCTAGAAGCATAGTAAACAACATGGGCAGCCCTGTCAACCCTTTGTGCAAGGACAACCCCAACAACATAATTAGACGCATCACACATAATCTCAAAAGGGAGGGTCCAGTCCGGTGGTTGGATTATGGGAGCGGAGGTTAATGCTTTCTTCAAGAAGTCAAACGCTTGTTTGCATTTGTCATCAAAGTTGAAAGTGACATCACTCTTCAACAAGTTTGACAGCGGAAGAGCTATCTTGCTGAAATCCTTGATGAAACGCCTGTAAAAACCTGCATGACCAAGACAAGAATGAATCTCGCGAACGCAAGAAGGGTAAGGCAGTGTGGAAATCACATCTATTTTAGTAGGGTCAACATAAATTCCTTTTTCTAAAATTATGTGACCCAATACAATTCCCTGATCAACCATAAAGTGGAATTTTTCATAATTTAAAACGAGATCAGTTTCGATGCATCTTTCTAAAATCAAGCTTAAGCTGCTCAAGCATACATTAAAAGAGGAACCATAGACAGTGAAACCGTCCATAAAGACTTCCATGCAATTTTCAATGAAATCAGAAAAAATGCTAATCATGCATCGCTGGAAATTGCCAGGAGCATTGCAAAGACCAAAAGGCATCCTCTTGTAAGCAAAAGTACCGAAGGGACAAGTAAAAGTGGTCTTCTCTTGATCTTCCGGTGCAATATGAATCTGAAAGTAACCTGAAAAACCATCAAGAAAACAATAATGTGATTTACCAGCAAGTCTTTCAAGCATTTCGTCAATGAACGGTAAAGGAAAGTGATCCTTTCTCGTAGCCTGGTTCAAAATCCTGTAATCAATACAAACTCTCCAGCTGTTCTAAACTCTAGTGGGAACAAGTTCATTATTTTCATTTTTTACCACTGTGAGTCCTGATTTCTTAGGTATAACCTGCACTGGGCTTACCCATTTACTGTCAGAGATAGGATAAATGACATCTGCTTACAAGAGTTTGGTTACCTCCTTCTTCATAACATCAAGAATCAAAGGATTAAGCCTCCTTTGGGGCTGTCTTACTGTTTTCGCTTTGTCCTCAAGTAATATCCTGTGCATGCACATCGACGGACTAATACCTGGGAGGTCGGCTAATGTCCATCCGATTGCCTTCTTGTGCTTCTTTAAAACCTGCAAAAGCTTGTCTTCCTGATCGAAATCAAGGTTAGAAGAAATAATAACAGGGAGTTTTTCATTAGTCTCCAAATAAGCGTATTTAAGGTTTTCAGGGAGCTGTTTCAGATCTAAAGATGGGGGTTGCTCGATGGATGGAATGCTTGGGGCAGACGGGATGTCAAGAGCATCAACTGCAAAAACAGCTTCATCGGCAACAACTTCACCTGTAGTAAATATATCAAGCTGGAAGGCATCATCAATCTCAGCACACACAACACAAAGGTTAGTGTCAGTACAATCAACGCATGAGTAAATATCATCGAAACCAGATAAAGATGGAAAATGAAGTGAAAATAAATCAGAACAAGTGTCCTCAACCAGCTCAGATATTAATTCCATATGAAAAACTGAATGCTCTTCCAAGGGGTGTTTCATGGCATCGAAAATGTTAAATTTTGGGACAATGTCACCAAATTCCATGGACATGGTTCCATCGTCAACATCAATTTTTGTCTTTTCCGTTTTCATGAACAATCTGCCTAAAATGATGCGAGCTCTGCTTGTCTTAGTCTCTCCTTCCATGTCCAGAATGTAAAAATCTGCAGGAAAAATTAAATCGTTAACTTGGACAAGGACATCTTCCACTACGCTAGTCGGGCGTGCATGCTCCTGTTCGCCAGTTGGACGATCAAACATGTATGCTGCAAAGGACCAAGATTAAGGTTATTATAAATAGAAGTAGGCATAACATTAATGTCCGCTCCCAAATCAAGCATGCAGTTCTCGAATTTACTATCCCCGATGGTACAAGGGACAGTAAAAGTTCCCAGATCCTTCTGCTTTTGTGGCAAGAGCTGAGTGATGGCTGAAACATTTTTCTCTCCTATAACTTTTTCAGATGAAGGCTTGGGCTGAATAAAAGTAGAAATATTTCTTCCCAAGTTAACTCTCTCACTTCCTTTAATCCTCCTCTTATTTGTATGCAAATCCTTCAGAAACATTGCATACTTAGGAACATGTTTAATTACATCAAGAAGCGGAATATTTACCGCAACTTTTCTAAAAACATCCAATATCTCTCTTTCCTTGTCTCCCTCCTCAATTCTTTTATTTTCCAGAACTCTATGTGGGAAGGGGACTGGTGGCACATACTCCTTTTCTTTAATTTTTTCAGATGAAACAAGTTCAGATGGAGTAGGTTCAGGTTCAAATGTTACCTCAATAATTTTTTTTATTTTTTTCAGGGGCTGTTTTTGTAACCTTTCCAGATCTCAACGAAATCGCACTCACATTAGCATTAGAATCCTTTGGATTGACAACTGTTTGGGCTGGAAGCTGGTTCGACCCTTGGGCTTGCATGTTATTTATTTGAGTAGCAAGTTGTCCCATTTGCGTGTTCAAGGTCTGAAGGCTAGAATCGGTCCTTTGTTGGAATTGGAGATTGTTGGCGGCCATTTGTTTGACAAGATCTTCTAAGGATGGTCCGGAAGGTGCAGGGGCAGCCACTTGAGGTGGGTTCTGTTGTGGGTTTCCATATCGAAGGTTGGGATGGTTCCTCCAATTGGGATGATATTTATTGGTGGACAAGTCAGGAGTATTATTGTACCTGTTTTGATTGTAAAGGTTGGCTGCATAAGCTTGAGGCAGCTCAGTAATGGACTCGTCTCTCAGAATAGGACAAGTATCGGTCGGGTGCTCATTAGAAGTACAAATACCACACACTGTTGATGTTTGAGGTTTTGCTACTGCCAACTGTTTGACTAAGGAAGTGAGCTCGTCAATTATGGTCTCTAAAGCTTTGTTGGAAGAAACCTGAATTTGATTCACGCCTTTGCTTTGCACAGAATTGTCTCTAGTAGTGAACTGTTGGGAATTAAGGGACATACTTTCGATAAGGGCTTTGGTAACAGCTGGAGTCTTATCAACAAGTGCTCCATCACTAGCAGCATCAAGAATGTTCCTATCCATCGGTACCAAACCCTCATAAAAGTACTGGATGAGTAGTTTCTTGGTGATCTGGTGCTAAGGGCAGTTGGATACTAATTGTTTGAATCTCTCCCAATACTCAGCCAATGCTGAAAATAAACTGCGAAAAACAAATAAATGTAAAAATAAGATAAATTATAAAAACACATTAAAAGGGAAAAATAACCAAACTAAAACATAGAAATGCATAAGTATAAATATAGAAGAATATGCATCAAAATGCACTGATCAATATCCATAAAAACCTTCCATGAAGGAGAATATAGAGAATTGGGACGTGTTGTCCACTAACACATCGATGTGAGGTAGCGGAAAATCATCTTTCAGGATAGCCCTATTTAAATCTCTGTAGTCCACACACATCCGCACCTTGCCATATTTTTTTGGCACGGACATGGTGTTGGCAACCCACTGGGGGTAATTTGATAGCCATATCAGGTCGAGTTCTTCTCAGCTTCTGCTTTACCATAGTGTAGCGGGGTATTTGTTACCATTAGAGATATTGACTAAATCTAAGGTAAACCATACAAGTCGAGTCGCCACCGCACTTCTATTTATCGAAAGGAATGGTTAGAAAGCGAACAAAAACCTAAAAAGTTTTATCGAATCAAAAACTAGTAAAAATGTCAGAGATCGGGGTAAGGGGGTTGGTTATGCAATGGGAAGGTTTTAAGCACCCAAAACATCCTAGGTACTCATAGGGAGCCCTTTTCATACTTGTTGTAAGGTTGGTATTTTGTGAAAATTTGTTTGTGCAAACATGATTGAAGAGATGAGGAGAGAATATACAAGTTATTTACAATTTGTGTTTGGATGGATAAACTCATTGCCTACGTACCATCTTAAAAAAGATTAGGATCAAAACCTCGTAGTTCGGGGTAAAAATCTCAAAAAATGAGTTGGTGAATTGATTGGTCCAAAAGCCTTAAGGTATTTTGTTATCCAAGGGAGAAAACTCAACCTAAAACCACAAATCCACCATGTGAGGATAGCTTCAACATGCTAGTGAGGGGTTAACCCTATAATAAGCATGGAAGACTCATTGTCCATCACTAAGGATATAGGTGAGTATTACATCTACCTCAAGGATAACTTAAACCTAATAGCTAAGGGTTATGAAAAAGTTTTTGATTAAGAGAGTGGCCATTGAAACCACAAAAGTATTTGGATGAGTGATATTTACCAATGAAAAGTATTTACAAAATATGGTCAAAGTTGATTTAAAGTTCAATTCAAAATAAGTGTTATTAAAAGAAAGTTTTAAAAATCAAAAGCATAAGACTTAGGTTTCTAATGTTTGAAAACAAGTATTAAATGTTTGCACAAAAGGTTTTGGCTTGGGTTAGAGTGGAGGGAAGAAGAAGAATGGCTAAAGTCCTAATCATACAAGAGATAAGGGATAAGAAACAAGACCACAAATGGAGTTCCTCTCTTGAGATCATATTTATGATCCAAGTAGCTCCCATCCTTTGGAATATGCAAGCAAAATAATAGTAAGCTCAAGCAATCAACACAATCAAACAAGCTTCTTAGAAGATCCCCAATGTATCTTGTATCTTTCATTTTGGATGAACATGGCAATGGTTCTTCAATTTGAGCTCTCATGGGATTCCCTAGCACAAGAGCACACACATCAAAGAGTTTTATAAAGCAAATCAAGAATGGACAAGAGTAAGTTTAGAGGTTTGGTCCTTCTAATCCATCTTCAACATTGAAAGTCCTTTTACTCCAATTTGCATAGGGAAAGTCCTAGAAACTAAGTCCATTTGTCCATTTCTTTGCATTTGGTCCACAACAATCAAAACAAAACACAAGCACAATGATATATACACAATTATGTGCTCAAATGAGCAAAAGACAAATTGCATTAACATAAACATGTGCTCAAGTGAGCAAAGGGGGAAAAGCAAATGAGTAATATGTACAAGAATAGTAAATTGCATAAATGTAAAGAGCAAGAAGTAAATGTTAATAGTTAATGGTTAATGTTAGTAGTTAGTGTGCCATAAGGAAAATTTAGCGTTATGTTAAGCAATCGTAATTGGACTTATGTAGAAGTCACAACTATCTGAGGCCGGTCAATAATAATGTAGGCAACAACATAAGTTAGAGGTCTTGATTAGTGAATCAAACTCCAACAACTTGCCATGCCAAAAAGAAGAAGAGAAATGATGTTGTATTGATTTAGGTCCTTTGCATGATTTAGAAAGCAATCTATCCTTAATGCAAAGTCATTCACTTGATCCATGATCAAGATGAATTAGATTTGAATCAAGGAAGATTAAACCTCCCTAATCAATGCTAACCACCAATCTTTAACTCATTGATCAAAAAAAGAAAAAGAAGAAGAAGAAGAAGAAGAAAGAAATGAAGAATTAAAGTGCATTAAATGAAATGGAATGTATTAATCAACAAATGTTGACCAAAGATAGGGGAGATCAAGGTCAAACCATAGAAAACAGAAGCAAAATGAATATTAGAAGTCAAGAAATAAACAAAAATATTTTTGGCATTTTTAATATTTAAAATAAAACTTGAATTAAAATAATAAAGAATGGTAAAACTTCAAACTCACTTCAAATCAACTTTGAAATGTCCAAGTGAATTATCCCAAGTTCAACAAGGTCAAAGAAAGTTTGACAAAAATTTTCAGCATTTTTAAAAGTCAGAAACTATTTTTAATCAATTAAAAATGCATAAAAATAACCTAATTGAACTAAAATCTCAAATAAATCTCAAATCAATTAATAAATTGATGAGAATATTTTTCATAGATCCATCATCATTCAAAGAGGTTGAGAAAATATTTTTGTATTTTTTGAATATCAAAAACTATTTAAAATGAATTAAAAATAACCAGAAAAGAGAAAATTACTAAAAAATAGCAAATGATAAAATAAAAAGTATTAAAAGTCATTTTTAGAAACTAGAAATTAAAAGAGGAATAATGCAATTGGTCCCATAATTTTTGGACGAATAATAAAAGAGATATGAATTTTAGAAAATGAAATGGAATTAAAAAATAAAATAGAAATTAAAATCAGAATTAAAATAAATGGAAAAGCGTGAGCCCTTGGATCTGAGCTCATTAATTGAACTGGCAGATCCAAGCATCCACAAGCGCGCGTCCAACGTGTTCCAATGTCAATGCAACCACACGCTGTATTAAAATAAGTCATAAGTTTGGATAGCTAGGATTAGATCTGGAAATGAAAATGGTGGGCCACGATTGGATCTGGAGACCAGACGGTGGCCAGCGCCGCTGTTTTCTCCGGCTGGCTCCGGTGAGAGCTCAAATTTGCAGAAGAGCAAATGTGCACCAAAATGCACGATCTAGGTACCAAATGAAAGGTGGAGTGATGTGCATCACTCCTATGCCACTCAATTCCACTCTAGATCCCTATTGAGAGAGAAATCAGAGATGGAACTTTGGTGGTGTTCAACTGAACTTGTTTGATTTCAAAAATTAAGAACACAACAATGATGCCTCTATGCATAGGACTTCAGATCACACAAAATCAAGGCAAATGGAGCAATGTATAGGTAGTTTCGAAGCAAAATGCAATTGAGCAAAACCTTTGAATTGTGAAGAATTGAGTCACTCTCTTTGATTCCTTTTGCAAACAGAAGCTTCTATGGATCAAATGAAGAAGGTCTAGGAACTTTGGATCTGAAATTTCAATCGAGGAGATCAAAATTCAGATCTGAAATTTTAGAGAAAAAAAAGAGATTTGTTCCTTCCGTAGGGGTGTGGATTCAATTCAGCAGAGGTTTAGGCGCATTTAGGTTGAAGAATGAGAGCTCGCATGCCATGTTTTTATAGCCAAAGCCATCTGAAAGTGCATGAACAAAGTGTGCATGGGAGAAAAGGGCCTCCATGCATGGGCCTGTACAGGTGCATGGTGTAACACCCTTCTAAAATACCCCAAATATTTTAATTAAAATAACACATATCAATCAGAGTAATTATGCACCAAGGGTGTCACACAACACTTAACAACATAATAACTGTCATGCTCATTATTTAATCGAATTAACATTTTTGCACAATTCGCAGCGGATATGAATCAACTCAACCATTCCACAAACATATAACGTATTACATGAAAAATGGTTCAACAACCGACAATAAACAATTAAAACATCCCGTCCCGATGTTACATCTATCAGAGCATGACCCACTACGGTGACTACACTAGACTCCAAGCACTAGCTTCTACTCAACTCATTGCTCGTTACCTGAAAAATAATTGTAAGGGTGAGTTCCTCAATCGATGTAACAAACATTATAAATTATCATGTTATGTTAAGTAATTTAACTCATTAATCACCCAATATCAGCGCAACTCATATACATATCAAGATCAATACCACTGATACACATACAACAAACCAACAGAATGCAACTCTAATGAGACTCGACTCGTCATGCATGTGGTACCATTCGGAGTAAAACTCCCAACTTAAAATCATTGCCATTTTAGTGGGCATCAAGGCATAAGCCTTCAACTTTCAACTTAAAATTTTGCCAATCCAGGCCAACGTGGTGTGAGCAAAGCTCCGACTTAATGCATATGAGTGTACATGGCATACATGACTTTAAACTGTCAACAACATAATAATAATATCAACACAACAACGTATTCAACAAAAATCAACTTATAATCAACCTTGGCTCATCAAGCCCACAACTCAGTATTTTCAACAACTTTAACACAACTGATCAACATAATTGGATCAACATTTCATAACATAAACCCAACACACTTATTCTTCACAATCAACTAAAATAGGCCAATTTTCAACTTTCCAACAGTGTTAACCGGTTAACGCCCTGGGTTAACCGGTTAACGCAGGACAAAAATACATTTTCTGGCAAAACGCAACAGTGTTAACCGGTTAACGCCCTGGGTTAACCGGTTAACGCAGGCAAAACAGCACATTTTCACACAATATAACAGTGTTAACCGGTTAACGCCCTGGGTTAACCGGTTAACGCAGACGAAACAGCAGTTCCTGCGCTAACACAAGGCAGAATGCAGAGTTTCCGCATTTTCCGCCGTTGGAGGACTTCCGGACCTCCGATTCAATTTCCGTAAAAAGCTACACGTTCGGGGAAACACGACTCACACGATTACAGACTCAATTACAGCTTAAACTCAGTTTATTCATCACAATCTTTCAGCATTCAACAATCCCAATTAGGGTCAATTCAACGGTTTCTCACTACCCATGACATGTTAATCTATAATACCCATTAAGCGACGATAAACCCCCCTTACCTGAGATAATCCGGCAATCTCTAAGCTTCAAGCTTTTCCGTTCTTCAACCTTTGCTCTCTAGCTCTTCCTCTTTGCCCTTTTCTCCTCTTCTCTGCAGCTTCTCCGTTTTCACGTAAAACCCTTTTTTTCAAAATGAAAACTCTTTTTCCTTATTCCAACTTATATATTTTCCAATAATTATTATTCCAAAATAATAATAATAATAATCCAATAATATTTCCAATTAATTAATTAAATTAATAAATATATTATTAACTCAATTTAAATAATTCTCTTATTTTATTTGGGGTGTTACAACTCTCCCCTACTAAAAGAGTTTTCGTCCTCGAAAACATACCTCAAGCAAATAACTCCGGATAAGACTCCCTCATCCGACTCTCAAGTTCCCATGTCATGCTTTCGCCCGTAGCTCCCAACCAAACGACTTTAACCAACACAATCTCTTTTCCTCGAAGAGTCTTTGTTTCACGATCTTCAACTCGTACAGGCTTTGTCTCTACTGTTAAATTATCTCGCACTTGCACATCATCCATACTAACCACATGAGACGGATCTGAGATATACTTCCGAAGCTGCGACACATGGAATACATCATGCAAATTCGAAAGATTAGGTGGTAATGCCATCCGATAAGCAACTCTTCCAACCCGTTCTAAGATTTGATACGGACCAATGAAGCGAGGAGTGAGCTTTTTAGACTTCAAAGCCCTCCCAACTCCGGTCACAGGCGTGACTCTCAAAAACACATGGTCACCAGCTTGAAATTCTAAATCCTTCCTCCGCTTGTCATGGTAACTCTTCTGCCTACTCTGAGAAGCTTTCATCTTCTCCCGGATAAACTTCACTTTCTCGGTAGTTTCTCGAACTAACTCTGGTCCAAGTACTACACCCTCACCAGATTCGTGCCAACACAACGGAGTTCTACATCTACGACCATATAATGCTTCAAAAGGCGCCATTCCGATACTAGAATGGTAACTATTATTGTATGTGAACTCGATCAATGGAAGATAAGTGTCCCACGAACCTCCTTGTTCAAGAACACAAGCTCTCAGTAAATCTTCCAATGACTGAATAGTTCTCTCAGTTTGGCCATCAGTCTGAGGATGATATGCCGAACTCAACCTCAACTTAGATCCCAACGAATCTTGCAAACTTTTCCAAAATCCCGATGTAAACCTCGGATCTCTGTCCGACACAATACACAGAGGAACACCATGCAACTTTACAACTACTCGGATGTAAATCTCTGCCAACTTCGCAATTGGGTAAGTGATGTTAATAGGTATGAAGTGAGCTGACTTCGTGAGCCTATCAACGATCACCCAAATCGAATCATGCCCTCGCAAGGTAGCAGGCAGCCCCGTTACAAAGTCCATAGAAATGCTATCCCATTTCCATTCTGGAACTTCCAACGGTTGCATCAACCCAGCAGGCTTCTGATGCTCAATCTTCGACTTCTGACAAGTTAAGCACGCATACACAAAACGAGCCACATCTTCTTTCATTCCGGGCCACCAAAATAATTTCTTTAAATCCTGATACATTTTAGTAGCTCCTGGATGAATACTCAAACTGCTTCTATGACCCTCCTCTAAAATACTTCTCTTCAAAATCGCATCATCAGGAATACAAATTCTTTCCCCTAATTTCAACACACCTCTCGCATCAACCTTAAAGTCACTTTTCTCTGATTGACCACAACGATTAAGGATATCTACTAATTTCACTCCAATTTCTGTGCCTCTCGGATACTATCCATAAAATCATTATTAATCTTTAGCATTCCTAGCATCACACTCTGCGGTGTTACTTCGCAAACCAAACTCATATCCCGAAATTGCTCAATTAATTCCAACTCCTTAATCATCATTGCTGACACATGCAAGGTCTTTCTACTTAAAGCATCGGCCACAACATTTGCTTTTCCTGGATGATAATTCAAACCGAAATCATAATCCTTAAGCAATTCGAACCACCTACGTTGTCTCATGTTCAGCTCTTTCTGATCAAATAGATACTTTAAACTTTTATGATCGCTGAAAACTTCGAATCTGGAACCATAAAGGTAATGCCTCCAAAGTTTTAGCGCAAACACTACAGCAGCAAGTTCAAGATCATGCGTAGGATAGTTCTTTTCATGAATTCTCAACTGTCGCGACGCATAAGCAATTACTTTATTATTTTGCATGAGCACACCTCCCAAACCCATCAATGAAGCATCACAGTAAATTATAAACGGTTCCCCCGGATTTGGCAAAGTCAAAACCGGCGCCGACGTCAATCTCCTCTTTAATTCATTAAAACTCTCTTCGCACTGAACATCCCACACGAAAGCTTTACCTTTGCAAGTTAATTTAGTCAACGGAAGTGCTAACTTAGAAAATCCTTCAATAAATCTTCAATAATATCCAGCTAATCCCAAAAAGCTTCTAATCTCGGTAACCGACTTAGGAGTTTCCCATTGCAATACAGCTTCTACCTTGGAAGGATCTACAGCAATACCTTTTCCTGAAATTACATGGCCGAGAAAACTGACTTCTCTTAACCAAAACTCACACTTGGACAACTTCGCATACAATTTCTTATCTTTCAAAACCTCCAATACTAATCTCGAATGTTCCTGGTGCTCTCCTTCGGACTTAGAGTAAATCAAAATATCATCAATAAATACTACCACAAAATGATCCAGATAAGTATGGAAAATACGATTCATGTATTCCATAAATACTCCCGGCGCATTAGTCACACCGAAAGGCATCACAGAATACTCATAATGTCCATACCGAGTTCTGAACGCTGTCTTCTGGATGTCTTCATCTTTCACTCTGATCTGATGATAGCCCGATCTCAAATCAATTTTACTGAACACACAAGCACCCACTAATTGGTCCATCAAATCATCTATCCTCGGTAGTGGATACTTATTCTTGATCGTTACTTTATTCAATTGTCTATAATCAATACAAAGCCTCATACTACCCTCCTTCTTCTTTACTAGCAACACTGGAGCTCCCCACGGCGACACACTTGGTCTTATAAACTTCTTCTCAAGTAAGTCTTCCAATTGCTTCTTTAATTCATACAATTCAGATGCCGACATTCTATACGGTGCCATCGAAACAGGCCTAGTACCAGGTACCAGATCAATAGTAAATTCAACTTCCCTCTCTGGCGGCACACTAGGAATTTCATCAGGAAAAACTTCAGGGAATTCTTTCACCACTAACAGTTCCTCTATCTTAGCTTTACTTTCAACCGACAACGTCGCCATCAAAGAAAACATCTGAGCTCCCTCTTTCATCAATTTTCGCAATTCTCTGAAAGGTAATAAGTCAACTCCTTCCTCTTCAGGAGTGGAAAACCTCACCGAATTATGATGACAATTTATATGAACATAATTATACTCTAACCAGTTCATACCAAGAATTACATCCATCCCATCCAACTGCAAACATACTAAATCAACATAGAAATCTTTATCGAAGATCGACAAAGGACATTTTAAACATACCAAAGAAGTAGTTACTGATCCCTTAGCTGGGGTCTCAACAATCAATTCACCATCCAAAGCGGACAATTTTAAACCCAGTCTTCGAGCACAGTTAGCAGAAATAAAACAGTGGGTAGCACCGGTATCAATAATAGTAATTAAAGGAGTACCATTTATGAAACATGTACCTCGGATAAGTCTGTCCTCACAGGAGGTTTGAGTTCCGGTCAATGCGAACACCTTCCCAGTCTGAGATTTCTTTGGCTTCTGACACTGACTTCCAATATGCCCTTCTTCGCCACAATTAAAACAAATCATTTCCTTGTGCTTGCAATCAGCCATTGCATGACCAGTCTTACCACAGCGAAAACACCTCTTTACTTCAACAGTGCATACATTACTCTTATGACCAGCCTGACCACATTTGAAGCAAACTATACCAGCAGGAGCACCTCCCCTACTAGTCCTCTGAGCCGGAGCAGCTCCTTGTTTCCCCTTTCCCACTGGGGCATCATACGGCTTGCCACGGTTTTGATGCTGCTTTCCCTTGCGGTCACTGACAATCTTGTAATGAGCATTATTGTCCTCTTCAAATATCCTGCAGCTATCAACCAGTTTAGTAAAAATGCGTATCTTCTGATACCCAACAGCCTTCTTAATTTCAGAGCGCAATCCGTTCTCAAACTTGATGCACTTTGAAAATTCAGCACCAACACCAGTGTAATGAGGATAAAATTTGGACAGCTCCACAAATTTCGCAGCATAATCAGTGACAGACATGTTTCCTTGCTTCAGCTCAAGGAACTCGATTTCCTTCTTACCACGGACATCTTCTGGATAATACTTTCTCAGAAATTCCCTACGGAATACATCCCAAGTAATGTCTTCACCTGCCACGGTCAACCTCTCGTGAGTCTCTAGCCACCAGTCATCAGCTTCGACTGCTAGCATGTGAGTACCATACCGAACCTTCTGAGCTGGAGTGCAATCCATAACACGGAAGATTCTCTCAATCTCTTTCAACCATCCCAAGGCTGCATCTGGATCATGCTTCCCTTTAAACACCGGCGGATTCTCTCTTTGAAAAGTCGCCAAGCTACGTGATCCAGCATCTCCACCAGCATTTGGCAAGTTCTGCACCGCTTGTGCCATTGCTTGCATTGCGGCAGCCATTGCAGCGTCATTCCTTCCAGCCATTTCAACTTATCAATACAACACAACTTAAAGTTAGATTGGTAACAATACCTAATTGTTAGACAGTAACGACACGACAACTGGCCGGACAGACCGACCTGCTCTGATACCACTAATGTAACACCCTTCTAAAATACCCCAAATATTTTAATTAAAATAACACATATCAATCAGAGTAATTATGCACCAAGGGTGTCACACAACACTTAACAACATAATAACTGTCATGCTCATTATTTAATCGAATTAACATTTTTGCACAATTCGCAGCGGATATGAATCAACTCAACCATTCCACAAACATATAACGTATTACATGAAAAATGGTTCAACAACCGACAATAAACAATTAAAACATCCCGTCCCGATGTTACATCTATCAGAGCATGACCCACTACGGTGACTACACTAGACTCCAAGCACTAGCTTCTACTCAACTCATTGCTCGTTACCTGAAAAATAATTGTAAGGGTGAGTTCCTCAATCGATGTAACAAACATTATAAATTATCATGTTATGTTAAGTAATTTAACTCATTAATCACCCAATATCAGCGCAACTCATATACATATCAAGATCAATACCACTGATACACATACAACAAACCAACAGAATGCAACTCTAATGAGACTCGACTCGTCATGCATGTGGTACCATTCAGAGTAAAACTCCCAACTTAAAATCATTGCCATTTTAGTGGGCATCAAGGCATAAGCCTTCAACTTTCAACTTAAAATTTTGCCAATCCAGGCCAACGTGGTGTGAGCAAAGCTCCGACTTAATGCATATGAATGTACATGGCATAAACGACTTTAAACTGTCAACAACATAATAATAATATCAACACAACAACGTATTCAACAAAAATCAACTTATAATCAACCTTGGCTCATCAAGCCCACAACTCAGTATTTTCAACAACTTTAACACAACTGATCAACATAATTGGATCAACATTTCATAACATAAACCCAACACACTTATTCTTCACAATCAACTAAAATAGGCCAATTTTCAACTTTCCAACAGTGTTAACCGGTTAACGCCCTGGGTTAACCGGTTAACGCAGGACAAAAATACATTTTCTGGCAAAACGCAACAGTGTTAACCGGTTAACGCCCTGGGTTAACCGGTTAACGCAGGCAAAACAGCATATTTTCACACAATATAACAGTGTTAACCAGTTAACGCCCTGGGTTAACCGGTTAACGCAGACGAAACAGCAGTTCCTGCGCTAACACAAGGCAGAATGCAGAGTTTCCGCATTTTCCGCCGTTGGAGGACTTCCGGACCTCCGATTCAATTTCCGTAAAAAGCTACACGTTCGGGGAAACACGACTCACACGATTACAGACTCAATTACAGCTTAAACTCAGTTTATTCATCACAATCTTTCAGCATTCAACAATCCCAATTAGGGTCAATTCAACGGTTTCTCACTACCCATGACATGTTAATCTATAATACCCATTAAGCGACGATAAACCCCCCTTACCTGAGATAATCCGGCAATCTCTAAGCTTCAAGCTTTTCCGTTCTTCAACCTTTGCTCTCTAGCTCTTCCTCTTTGCCCTTTTCTCCTCTTCTCTGCAGCTTCTCCGTTTTCACTTAAAACCCTTTTTTCAAAATGAAAACTCTTTTTCCTTATTCCAACTTATATATTTTCCAATAATTATTATTCCAAAATAATAATAATAATAATCCAATAATATTTCCAATTAATTAATTAAATTAATAAATATATTATTAACTCAATTTAAATAATTCTCTTATTTTATTTGGGGTGTTACACATGGAGGGCCCAATTCTGATTGGAATTGATTGCTATACATCTCCAAATGAGAAATGGACGTGCAGATTGGATGTTAACAGCTCATGCAATGTGTTTGAAATGAATTTCACAAAATGCACCATAATGTTCTCCTCTTCGAAAATGATATTTCCAAAATTGAAACATAGGCTTATGGGTAATGGATGGAAAGCTTGTTGCATAAGGAATAAATGTCATGTTGATCAAAACTTCATTTAGGCCTTGGAAATTGATAAAATTTGAGCTTGAAGTGTAGGGTGCAAAACATAAACATGTGAAATTTCAAAATTTGGCCAATGTTCAAACCCCTCTGTCTCAATGATGCAAGATCCAAATGATAAAATCTTCAACATGAAAGTTGTATATCTTTTCAAGACAATCAATTTGGGCTCAAATGTTGCATCATTTGGATTTTTGATGAAGAAGTTATGGGCACTTGAAGTTGGACTTTTTCACATTTCAATGCATTTGGTCCAAAGTGACCTATAATGTTTTGCATTATCACATGTATTTATTTTGAGATTTTGCAATTTTGCTCAACATAAAATTTTAAGTAGACACAATAATATTTCCAATACATTAAGTCTCACCTCAAAATCATGAAAAATGAATGAGTTATGTTCTTGGGAAGTTGACCCAAAATTAGGGTTTCAGTCAAAATGACCTATAATGTCTTGGAATGGATGATGACCTTCCAAGCTTCAAATAAATTTTTGATGAACATGAATTTTGTTCATAATGTTCTTAAGAACATTGTTTCTCTTGGGATCATCTCCATTTGACCAACACATAAAAAGTTAGGTCTCAGTATATTTCAAAATAGTCAAATGAATTGACTGATCAAATTCTCAAGTCCACACCTCATATCTTGATGAATTGATGATTGAGGACACTCAAATAAGTTCAAATATGTATGAAATGATGAATTAAATAACTTACCTTGATTGTATTTGACCATGGGCTGAGGTTGCTTCATGAACAAGGCAGAGTTGATGAACAGATGAATTAGGGTTTCCTTGGAAACACCTCAAACCCCTTAACTTGCTTTGATCAAAATGATGAATTAAGATACTTGGGAGGTATATTTGATGGATGAGAGCTTTGAGAACCATTACCATGCTTGCTTTCATCTTCTCTTGACCATATCAATGCACATAGGATCTCCTAGAAGCTTTGGATCTTGTGACTGCTCAAGCTACAAACAAAAGATGTTAGTGACATATTTTTGTGATTTTGGTTAGTAAATAAAATGAGAAAAGCAATAATATACAATTCAAGCATGCTTGGTGATCTCAAACCAGTCACAAGAGAGATCCCACCCAAAGGTAAGGAGCCAAGATGCTTATGATCCTTGAGGCTATGCAAATGAAACATTATGATGCCATGAGGGATCTTAGGGTCAAAATTGGGGTCTTACAGATGCCCCTATTTAAGGTCATTCTAACCGGAGAAGTGAAGGTTAAGATCTTCGTCTCGACGAGGTAGAATGGGCTTAAATAATAACAAAGAGACGAATTTTGGTCCCTAAGAGACCTCATGATGCAAATGTATGTATGCAAAAAGGTAATACTCTATGGGGATATGTGTCCACAAAGAAGAAAAGAAATCCGGAGAAACTGACAATCTATATGAGAAATTCATTCCATGGAACAGAGACCTGGGACTCTTATGGGGATAAGAAAAGAGATAGATTGCGCGAGCAGGTCACGACTTAGAACTTGCTGAGACAGGAGAGAAATTCCAATACAGCGAAATCATCCATAAAGGATACCTCGGATAAAAATCCAGACTCAGGTTGGGAGAATCCACCAAGGGACTTCGCTGGGGAAAAACCACAAAGGGCCCTGATGGGGCAATGTCCAAAGAGAAACTCAGGTGAGGAAACAACAAAATGAGGTATTACCGGCTACTGGGTAATAAGCTCAAAGAGACATGTGATCCGAACACCGATATGAGGGTGGAAGAATAACATGCTCGGGGAGAATGAATATCTAAGACCGGTATAAGGGTGAGAGATATCAAACATCCAAAACCATCTGAGGAAAACCTAAAACGGTATATTTCAACTCAGGAAAATCTGACTCCGCAGGGGACGAAAAAGTCATAATAGGGAGTAGAGAGGAAGGAACACCAGGGATACCGGTTACTGGGCATATAATAGGTGACCAACCAAGGCGTGAATTGGGAAATATTTCCAAAACACTCATCATCCGAAAGAGGGCTGAAAAGCAGACTCGATTACAGGATGGGCATTCGATTCCACAAAAAGGAATACGAATCTTACTCGACTGGGGAAGAACAAAAGACTTCGACCAAAGAGCGTATGAGATATATTATCTATTACCGTCAGAACATAGATAACACACTCGGATGGAAGACTATCCACAACCGGTTACTGGGTTAATAAAGGATAAATCGACCGAGAGAAAAAGGGCATCAGGATACCGAATACTAGGTATAAAATGATGATCAAATCAAAGGGAGAGACGATCATTGCCGACGAAAAGCAAATGAAAGATGACCCGCTGGGGATACATTGACAAAGGCAATGATCCGGGAGATATATCGCCGGTTACCGGGAGATATACTCAAAAAGGGTGAAGGACTATCAATACCGAATATTGGATAAAGATAACCGTCAAAGAGGGGATTACATCTACCGGATACTGGATAGAAAACCGCGGAAGAGTAACCGTCATCGGTTAGGCTGAACAAAAAAAGGTTAACTCTGCAAAGGGATAAAATAAGATTTACAACTACCGGTATGAGGGTAGAAAACCACAGAAATAGGACTCATAACTACCTGTATGAAGGAAGAAGGCCAAAGACTCCGCCGGGGAAAAGATGGATAATTACTAGTTACTGAGCAATCATTCATCTAAACTACGGGGAAGCGCTGGACAAAAATAAGAGCAGCTAATCCAGGAACAAACTAGAGAGGTACACTGAAACAGGACTCATCCCTGTGAGGATATAGCCCAGGGGAAACTCCGTCCCAATATATGTGTTGGGAGGAAACAGAAACAACCATCATCCACGAGGACATAACTCAGTGGGGAATATGGAAGAAAGGATAAACACTTTCTGCTTATGGGGCTGACTTTATATGGGGGATCAGACACAAACATCTGCTTGGGGAAATATATTACCAACTAGCAGGAGATAACAAACAAAGATATATGGCAAAGAATGCAACATGAATATCTGAATGTTAAAATTATATGCATATGCGTGGTTTATGTATGATGGATGCTGACAAAACAGACATGTCTAACATAAACAGGTCCAACAAATGATGAACAAACATCCGGTACTACATCTCAAGAGAGTAAGCCAGGCCCAGTGGAAAACATCCAATCTGATGAGGGGCAAGAGATACTAGGAAACAAAAATCTCTGCAGAGGATACATCAGCCATTCCAGTTGGGGGACAGGATCATCGCACAGATAAACTCCACTATAGGAGCAACTCTACTGGGGAATTTATCAAAGGGGAGGATGGATCTCCGTGGGGAACAACCACCAATCAGAAGCTTCCAAGGTCACCACTAAATACTGCTCTATCAAAGAGATCACATCCGCTGAGGAGGAAGGATCACTACTCTGCTGAAGGAAAGAGGGATGAATATCTTTACCAATCAGTTTGCTCGGGAGAAAAACCACAAGAGGCTCCAGAGAAAGAGGATACAAGCGTGCCAGGAATATGAACAAATGTCTCACTCTGTTGGGAATCATACCATCTTTGGGAGAGCACTGAAAACATTCCCAGTATCCTTTTCATCATTGTGAATGTTCACTTTGTTTAAAAACAAGTTATGAAATTTCATTTACTTAAAACAATGATATTTCTCAATTAAAACATGCAAAACATTTGTTGAAATAGAAACAAATAAGAGTGCAAATAATTGGGTAAAGGCTCAAATTTATTTGATGGAATGGTAGTCTGCAAATGGCAAGACTCCATAGATCTTTACAAATTTGAAATTGGTGATATATATTGGAAAAGGGCTACATTGAACATAATGACCATTTCTACACCAACTCTGAATCCGATGTATTTGAAGCTTCGGTTGAGGATGACTGAGTGAGGATCTCTGACAGATGACATTTTATAGAACAAAGTCTTGTCAGGATGCAGTTACTTGCCAAATCCCTAAATTTTGCCTAGATTGCCCCAGGGTGAGGTAATCAATCTAGCGGGATACATATCCATTTTTTTATGTCTCTAACTTTTGCCTGGATCGCCCTTTCGGGTTTTCAATCCACCGAGACGCTCATTTTTGCCTAAGCCGCCCTTTCAGGTTTTAAACTTAGCGAGCTATTCTGTTTTTATTTTTAGGCGAAGTATTTCTTGACTGCATCTGAATTCACAGGACGAGCGAAATCCTCCCCATCCATAGTTGTAAGTATCAAAGCACCGCTTGAAAAGGCTCTCTTAACAACATATGGACCTTCATAGTTTGGAGTCCACTTGCCCCTGGAATCGGGCGCGAAAGACAAGACTTTCTTGAGCATAATATCACCTTCTCGGAACATACGAGGCTTGACCTTCTTATCAAAGGCTTTCTTCATCCTTTGCTGATATAACTGACCGTGGCACATGGCAGTCAATTTCTTCTCTCCTATCAAATTCAGTTGGTCATAATGACTCTGAACCCATTCAGCATTAGTCAACGTGGCTTCCATCAAGACTCTCATTGATGGGATCTCCACCTCTATTGGGAGTACAACCTCCATGCCGTAAACAAGAGAGAAAGGGGTTGCCCCTGTTGAAGTACGGACAGATGTATGATATCCATGCAAAGCAAATGGCAGCATCTCATGCCAATCTTTGTACGTAACAACCATCTTCTAGATAATCTTCTTGATATTCTTATTAGCAGCTTCAACCGCCCAATTCATCTTGGGTCTGTAAGGAGAAGAATTATGATGTGCTATCTTGAACTCACTACACAACTCTTTCATCATCTTATTGTTCAAGTTAGATCCATTATCAGTAATGATCTTATCGGGCACACCATAACGGCATATGAGTTGATTCTTGATAAATTTCACAACCACCTGCTTGGTCACATTCGCGTACGATGCAACTTCGACCCACTTGGTGAAATAATCAATTGCTACGAGAATAAATTTATGACCGTTGGACGCTTTTGGCTCTATCATGCCAATCATGTTAATTCCCCACATGGAGAAAGGCCATGGTGATGAAATCACATTCAGAAGTGTCGGTGGAATATGAATCTTATCCGCATAAATCTGACACTTATGGCATTTCTTCACGTATTTGCAGCAGTCAGACTCCATTGTCAGCCAATAGTAGCATGCTCTCAAAATCTTTCTAGCCATGGCATGTCCATTGGAATGAGTGCCAAACGAACCCTCATGGACCTCGGTCATTAACAGGTCTGCTTCGTGTCTATCCACGCATCTGAGCAAAACCATGTCAAAATTTCTTTTATAAAGCACATCGCCATTGAGGTAGAAACTGCCAGATAATCTCCTCAAAGTCTTTCTATCTTTCACAGATGCCCCAGGCGGGTAAATCTGGCTCTGAAGAAAACACTTGATATCATAATACCATGGCTTATCATCTTGCACCTCCTCTACTGCAAATACATGAGCTGGTCTGTCCAAGCGCATCACAGTGATATTGGGAACTTCATTCCAAAGTCTAACCACAATCATTGAAGCAAGTGTAGCAAGAGCATCTGCCATCCGATTCTCATCTCGGGGAATATGATGGAAGTCAACCTCAGTAAAGAACGTTGAAATCCTCCTCGCATAATCTCTATATGGGATGAGGCCAGGATGACTCGTTTCCCATTCACCCTTAATCTGATTAACAACAAGGGCTGAATCACCATAAATATCAAGATGCTTGATCCTTAGATCAATGCATTCTTTCAATCCCATAATACATGCCTCATACTCAACCATATTATTCGTGCATTTGAAAGTTAGCCTTGCTGTAAAAGGAAAATGTGTGCCCTAAGGAGTAATAATTACTACCCCAATACGATTTCCATATTGATTTACAGCGCCATCAAACACCATGCTACATCGGGAACCAGACTCTGGCCCTTCATCGAGCGTAGGCTCATCACAATCTTTCATTTTCAAATACAAAATTTCCTCATCTGGGAAGTCATTCTGAACTGACTGATAATCCTCAATCGGTTGATGTGCCAAGTGGTCAGCCAAGATGCTACCCTCAATATCTCTAATGGTTTACCTTTGATAGCCATATCAGGTCGAGTTCTTCTCAGCTTCTGCTTTACCATAGTGTAGCGGGGTATTTGTTACCATTAGAGATATTGACTAAATCTAAGGTAAACCATACAAGTCGAGTCGCCACCGCACTTCTATTTATCGAAAGGAATGGTTAGAAAGCGAACAAAAACCTAAAAAGTTTTATCGAATCAAAAACTAGTAAAAATGTCAGAGATCGGGGTAAGGGGGTTGGTTATGCAATGGGAAGGTTTTAAGCACCCAAAACATCCTAGGTACTCCTAGGGAGCCCTTTTCATACTTGTTGTAAGGTTGGTATTTTGTGAAAATTTGTTTGTGCAAACATGATTGAAGAGATGAGGAGAGAATATACAAGTTGTTTACAATTTGTGTTTGGATGGATAAACTCATTGCCTACGTACCATCTTAAAAAAGATTAGGATCAAAACCTCGTAGTTCGGGGTAAAAATCTCAAAAAATGAGTTGGTGAATTGATTGGTCCAAAAGCCTTAAGGTATTTTGTTATCCAAGGGAGAAAACTCAACCTAAAACCACAAATCCACCATGTGAGGATAGCTTCAACATGCTAGTGAGGGGTTAACCCTATAATAAGCATGGAAGACTCATTGTCCATCACTAAGGATATAGGTGAGTATTACATCTACCTCAAGGATAACTTAAACCTAATAGCTAAGGGTTATGAAAAAGTTTTTGATTAAGAGAGTGGCCATTGAAACCACAAAAGTATTTGGATGAGTGATATTTACCAATGAAAAGTATTTACAAAATATGGTCAAAGTTGATTTAAAGTTCAATTCAAAATAAGTGTTATTAAAAGAAAGTTTTAAAAATCAAAAGCATAAGACTTAGGTTTCTAATGTTTGAAAACAAGTATTAAATGTTTGCACAAAAGGTTTTGGCTTGGGTTAGAGTGGAGGGAAGAAGAAGAATGGCTAAAGTCCTAATCATACAAGAGATAAGGGATAAGAAACAAGACCACAAATGGAGTTCCTCTCTTGAGATCATATTTATGATCCAAGTAGCTCCCATCCTTTGGAATATGCAAGCAAAATAATAGTAAGCTCAAGCAATCAACACAATCAAACAAGCTTCTTAGAAGATCCCCAATGTATCTTGTATCTTTCATTTTGGATGAACATGGCAATGGTTCTTCAATTTGAGCTCTCATGGGATTCCCTAGCACAAGAGCACACACATCAAAGAGTTTTATAAAGCAAATCAAGAATGGACAAGAGTAAGTTTAGAGGTTTGGTCCTTCTAATCCATCTTCAACATTGAAAGTCCTTTTACTCCAATTTGCATAGGGAAAGTCCTAGAAACTAAGTCCATTTGTCCATTTCTTTGCATTTGGTCCACAACAATCAAAACAAAACACAAGCACAATGATATATACACAATTATGTGCTCAAATGAGCAAAAGACAAATTGCATTAACATAAACATGTGCTCAAGTGAGCAAAGGGGGAAAAGCAAATGAGTAATATGTACAAGAATAGTAAATTGCATAAATGTAAAGAGCAAGAAGTAAATGTTAATAGTTAATGGTTAATGTTAGTAGTTAGTGTGCCATAAGGAAAATTTAGCGTTATGTTAAGCAATCGTAATTGGACTTATGTAGAAGTCACAACTATCTGAGGCCGGTCAATAATAATGTAGGCAACAACATAAGTTAGAGGTCTTGATTAGTGAATCAAACTCCAACAACTTGCCATGCCAAAAAGAAGAAGAGAAATGATGTTGTATTGATTTAGGTCCTTTGCATGATTTAGAAAGCAATCTATCCTTAATGCAAAGTCATTCACTTGATCCATGATCAAGATGAATTAGATTTGAATCAAGGAAGATTAAACCTCCCTAATCAATGCTAACCACCAATCTTTAACTCATTGATCAAAAAAAGAAAAAGAAGAAGAAGAAGAAGAAGAAAGAAATGAAGAATTAAAGTGCATTAAATGAAATGGAATGTATTAATCAACAAATGTTGACCAAAGATAGGGGAGATCAAGGTCAAACCATAGAAAACAGAAGCAAAATGAATATTAGAAGTCAAGAAATAAACAAAAATATTTTTGGCATTTTTAATATTTAAAATAAAACTTGAATTAAAATAATAAAGAATGGTAAAACTTCAAACTCACTTCAAATCAACTTTGAAATGTCCAAGTGAATTATCCCAAGTTCAACAAGGTCAAAGAAAGTTTGACAAAAATTTTCAGCATTTTTAAAAGTCAGAAACTATTTTTAATCAATTAAAAATGCATAAAAATAACCTAATTGAACTAAAATCTCAAATAAATCTCAAATCAATTAATAAATTGATGAGAATATTTTTCATAGATCCATCATCATTCAAAGAGGTTGAGAAAATATTTTTGTATTTTTTGAATATCAAAAACTATTTAAAATGAATTAAAAATAACCAGAAAAGAGAAAATTACTAAAAAATAGCAAAGATAAAATAAAAAGTATTAAAAGTCATTTTTAGAAACTAGAAATTAAAAGAGGAATAATGCAATTGGTCCCATAATTTTTGGACGAATAATAAAAGAGATATGAATTTTAGAAAATGAAATGGAATTAAAAAATAAAATAGAAATTAAAATCAGAATTAAAATAAATGGAAAAGCGTGAGCCCTTGGATCTGAGCTCATTAATTGAACTGGCAGATCCAAGCATCCACAAGCGCGCGTCCAACGTGTTCCAATGTCAATGCAACCACACGCTGTATTAAAATAAGTCATAAGTTTGGATAGCTAGGATTAGATCTGGAAATGAAAATGGTGGGCCACGATTGGATCTGGAGACCAGACGGTGGCCAGCGCCGCTGTTTTCTCCGGCTGGCTCCGGTGAGAGCTCAAATTTGCAGAAGAGCAAATGTGCACCAAAATGCACGATCTAGGTACCAAATGAAAGGTGGAGTGATGTGCATCACTCCTATGCCACTCAATTCCACTCTAGATCCCTATTGAGAGAGAAATCAGAGATGGAACTTTGGTGGTGTTCAACTGAACTTGTTTGATTTCAAAAATTAAGAACACAACAATGATGCCTCTATGCATAGGACTTCAGATCACACAAAATCAAGGCAAATGGAGCAATGTATAGGTAGTTTCGAAGCAAAATGCAATTGAGCAAAACCTTTGAATTGTGAAGAATTGAGTCACTCTCTTTGATTCATTTTGCAAACAGAAGCTTCTATGGATCAAATGAAGAAGGTCTAGGAACTTTGGATCTGAAATTTCAATCGAGGAGATCAAAATTCAGATCTGAAATTTTAGAGAAAAAAAAGAGATTTGTTCCTTCCGTAGGGGTGTGGATTCAATTCAGCAGAGGTTTAGGCGCATTTAGGTTGAAGAATGAGAGCTCGCATGCCATGTATTTATAGCCAAAGCCATCTGAAAGTGCATGAACAAAGTGTGCATGGGAGAAAAGGGCCTCCATGCATGGGCCTGTACAGGTGCATGGAGGGCCCAATTCTGATTGGAATTGATTGCTATACATCTCCAAATGAGAAATGGACGTGCAGATTGGATGTTAACAGCTCATGCAATGTGTTTGAAATGAATTTCACAAAATGCACCATAATGTTCTCCTCTTCGAAAATGATATTTCCAAAATTGAAACATAGGCTTATGGGTAATGGATGGAAAGCTTGTTGCATAAGGAACAAATGTCATGTTGATCAAAACTTCATTTAGGCCTTGGAAATTGATAAAATTTGAGCTTGAAGTGTAGGGTGCAAAACATATACATGTGAAATTTCCAAATTTGGCCAATGTTCAAACCCCTCTGTCTCAATGATGCAAGATCCAAATGATAAAATCTTCAACATGAAAGTTGTATATCTTTTCAAGACAATCAATTTGGGCTCAAATGTTGCATCATTTGGATTTTTGATGAAGAAGTTATGGGCACTTGAAGTTGGACTTTTTCACATTTCAATGCATTTGGTCCAAAGTGACCTATAATGTTTTGCATTATCACATGTATTTATTTTGAGATTTTGCAATTTTGCTCAACATAACATTTTAAGTAGACACAATAATATTTCCAATACATTAAGTCTCACCTCAAAATCATGAAAAATGAATGAGTTATGTTCTTGGGAAGTTGACCCAAAATTAGGGTTTCAGTCAAAATGACCTATAATGTCTTGGAATGGATGATGACCTTCCAAGCTTCAAATAAATTTTTGATGAACATGAATGTTGTTCATAATGTTCTTAAGAACATTGTTTCTCTTGGGATCATCTCCATTTGACCAACACATAAAAAGTTAGGTCTCAGTATATTTCAAAATAGTCAAATGAATTGACTGATCAAATTCTCAAGTCCACACCTCATATCTTGATGAATTGATGATTGAGGACACTCAAATAAGTTAAAATATGTATGAAATGATGAATTAAATAACTTCCCTTGATTGTATTTGACCATGGGCTGAGGTTGCTTCATGAGCAAGGCAGAGTTGATGAACAGATGAATTAGGGTTTCCTTGGAAACACCTCAAACCCCTTAACTTGCTTTGATCAAAATGATGAATTAAGATACTTGGGAGGTATATTTGATGGATGAGAGCTTTGAGAACCATTACCATGCTTGCTTTCATCTTCTCTTGACCATATCAATGCACATAGGATCTCCTAGAAGCTTTGGATCTTGTGACTGCTCAAGCTACAAACAAAAGATGTTAGTGACATATTTTTGTGATTTTGGTTAGTAAATAAAATGAGAAAAGCAATAATATACAATTCAAGCATGCTTGGTGATCTCAAACCACTCACAAGAGAGATCCCACCCAAAGGTAAGGAGCCAAGATGCTTATGATCCTTGAGGCTATGCAAATGAAACATTATGATGCCATGAGGGATCTTAGGGTCAAAATTGGGGTCTTACAGATGCCCCTATTTAAGGTCATTCTAACCGGAGAAGTGAAGGTTAAGATCTTCGTCTCGACGAGGTAGAATGGGCTTAAATAATAACAAAGAGACGAATTTTGGTCCCTAAGAGACCTCATGATGCAAATGTATGTATGCAAAAAGGTAATACTCTATGGGGATATGTGTTCACAAAGAAGAAAAGAAATCCGGAGAAACTGACAATCTATATGAGAAATTCATTCCATGGAACAGAGACCTGGGACTCTTATGGGGATAAGAAAAGAGATAGATTGCGCGAGCAGGTCACGACTTAGAACTTGCTGAGACAGGAGAGAAATTCCAATACAGCGAAATCAACCATAAAGGATACCTCGGATAAAAATCCAGACTCAGGTTGGGAGAATCCACCAAGGGACTTCGCTGGGGAAAAACCACAAAGGGCCCTGATGGGGCAATGTCCAAAGAGAAACTCAGGTGAGGAAACAACAAAATGAGGTATTACCGGCTACTGGGTAATAAGCTCAAAGAGACATGTGATCCGAACACCGATATGAGGGTGGAAGAATAACATGCTCGGGGAGAATGAATATCTAAGACCGGTATAAGGGTGAGAGATATCAAACATCCAAAACCATCTGAGGAAAACCTAAAACGGTATATTTCAACTCAGGAAAATCTGACTCCGCAGGGGACGAAAAAGTCATAATAGGGAGTAGAGAGGAAGGAACACCAGGGATACCGGTTACTGGGCATATAATAGGTGACCAACCAAGGCGTGAATTGGGAAATATTTCCAAAACACTCATCATCCGAAAGAGGGCTGAAAAGCAGACTCGATTACAGGATGGGCATTCGATTCCACAAAAAGGAATACGAATCTTACTCGACTGGGGAAGAACAAAAGACTTCGACCAAAGAGCGTATGAGATATATTATCTATTACCGTCAGAACATAGATAACACACTCGGATGGAAGATTATCCACAACCGGTTACTGGGTTAATAAAGGATAAATCGACCGAGAGAAAAAGGGCATCGGGATACCGAATACTAGGTATAAAATGATGATCAAATCAAAGGGAGAGACGATCATTGCCGACGAAAAGCAAATGAAAGATGACCCGCTGGGGATACATTGACAAAGGCAATGATCCGGGAGATATATCGCCGGTTACCGGGAGATATACTCAAAAAGGGTGAAGGACTATCAATACCGAATATTGGATAAAGATAACCGTCAAAGAGGGGATTACATCTACCGGATACTGGGTAGAAAACCGAGGAAGAGTAACCGTCATCGGTTAGGATGAACAAAAAAAGGTTAACTCTGCAAAGGGATAAAATAAGATTTACAACTACCGGTATGAGGGTAGAAAACCACAGAAATAGGACTCATAACTACCTGTATGAAGGAAGAAGGCCAAAGACTCCGCCGGGGAAAAGATGGATAATTACTAGTTACTGAGCAATCATTCATCTAAACTACGGGGAAGCGCTGGACAAAAATAAGAGCAGCTAATCCAGGAACAAACTAGAGAGGTACACTGAAACAGGACTCATCCCTGTGAGGATATAGCCCAGGGGAAACTCCGTCCCAATATATGTGTTGGGAGGAAACAGAAACAACCATCATCCACGAGGACATAACTCAGTGGGGAATATGGAAGAAAGGATAAACACTTTCTGCTTATGGGGCTGACTTTATATGGGGGATCAGACACAAACATCTGCTTGGGGAAATATATTACCAACTAGCAGGAGATAACAAACAAAGATATATGGCAAAGAATGCAACATGAATATCTGAATGTTAAAATTATATGCATATGCGTGGTTTATGTATGATGGATGCTGACAAAACAGACATGTCTAACATAAACAGGTCCAACAAATGATGAACAAACATCCGGTACTACATCTCAAGAGAGTAAGCCAGGCCCAGTGGAAAACATCCAATCTGATGAGGGGCAAGAGATACTAGGAAACAAAAATCTCTGCAGAGGATACATCAGCCATTCCAGTTGGGGGACAGGATCATCGCACAGATAAACTCCACTATAGGAGCAACTCTACTGGGGAATTTATCAAAGGGGAGGATGGATCTCCGTGGGGAACAACCACCAATCAGAAGCTTCCAAGGTCACCACTAAATACTGCTCTATCAAAGAGATCACATCCGCTGAGGAGGAAGGATCACTACTCTGCTGAAGGAAAGAGGGATGAATATCTTTACCAATCAGTTTGCTCGGGAGAAAAACCACAAGAGGCTCCAGAGAAAGAGGATACAAGCGTGCCAGGAATATGAACAAATGTCTCACTCTGTTGGGAATCATACCATCTTTGGGAGAGCACTGAAAACATTCCCAGTATCCTTTTCATCATTGTGAATGTTCACTTTGTTTAAAAACAAGTTATGAAATTTCATTTACTTAAAACAATGATATTTCTCAATTAAAACATGCAAAACATTTGTTGAAATAGAAACAAATAAGAGTGCAAATAATTGGGTAAAGGCTCAAATTTATTTGATGGAATGGTAGTCTGCAAATGGCAAGACTCCATAGATCTTTACAAATTTGAAATTGGTGATATATATTGGAAAAGGGCTACATTGAACATAATGACCATTTCTCCACCAACTCTGAATCCGATGTATTTGAAGCTTCGGTTGAGGATGACTGAGTGAGGATCTCTGACAGATGACATTTTATAGAACAAAGTCTTGTCAGGATGCAGTTACTTGCCAAATCCCTAAATTTTGCCTAGATTGCCCCAGGGTGAGGTAATCAATCTAGCGGGATACATATCCATTTTTTTATGTCTCTAACTTTTGCCTGGATCGCCCTTTCGGGTTTTCAATCCACCGAGACGCTCATTTTTGCCTAAGCCGCCCTTTCAGGTTTTAAACTTAGCGAGCTATTCTGTTTTTATTTTTAGGCGAAGTATTTCTTGACTGCATCTGAATTCACAGGACGAGCGAAATCCTCCCCATCCATAGTTGTAAGTATCAAAGCACCGCTTGAAAAGGCTCTCTTAACAACATATGGACCTTCATAGTTTGGAGTCCACTTGCCCCTGGAATCGGGCGCGAAAGACAAGACTTTCTTGAGCATAATATCACCTTCTCGGAACATACGAGGCTTGACCTTCTTATCAAAGGCTTTCTTCATCCTTTGCTGATATAACTGACCGTGGCACATGGCAGTCAATTTCTTCTCTCCTATCAAATTCAGTTGGTCATAATGACTCTGAATCCATTCAGCATCAGTCAACGTGGCTTCCATCAAGACTCTCATTGATGGGATCTCCACCTCTATTGGGAGTACAACCTCCATGCCGTAAACAAGAGAGAAAGGGGTTGCCCCTGTTGAAGTACGGACAGATGTACGATATCCATGCAAAGCAAATGGCAGCATCTCATGCCAATCTTTGTACGTAACAACCATCTTCTAGATAATCTTCTTGATATTCTTATTAGCAGCTTCAACCGCCCAATTCATCTTGGGTCTGTAAGGAGAAGAATTATGATGTGCTATCTTGAACTCACTACACAACTCTTTCATCATCTTATTGTTCAAGTAAGATCCATTATCAGTAATGATCTTATCGGGCACACCATAACGGCATATGAGTTGATTCTTGATAAATTTCACAACCACCTGCTTGGTCACATTCGCGTACGATGCAACTTCGACCCACTTGGTGAAATAATCAATTGCTACGAGAATAAATTTATGACCGTTGGACGCTTTTGGCTCTATCATGCCAATCATGTTAATTCCCCACATGGAGAAAGGCCATGGTGATGAAATCACATTCAGAAGTGTCGGTGGAATATGAATCTTATCCGCATAAATCTGACACTTATGGCATTTCTTCACGTATTTGCAGCAGTCAGACTCCATTGTCAGCCAATAGTAGCATGCTCTCAAAATCTTTCTAGCCATGGCATGTCCATTGGAATGAGTACCAAATGAACCCTCATGGACCTCGATCATTAACAGGTCTGCTTCGTGTCTATCCACGCATCTGAGCAAAACCATGTCAAAATTTCTTTTATAAAGCACATCGCCATTGAGGTAGAAACTGCCAGATAATCTCCTCAAAGTCTTTCTATCTTTCACAGATGCCCCAGGCGGGTAAATCTGGCTCTGAAGAAAACACTTGATATCATAATACCATGGCTTATCATCTTGCACCTCCTCTACTGCAAATACATGAGCTGGTCTATCCAAGCGCATCACAGTGATATTGGGAACTTCATTCCAAAGTCTAACCACAATCATTGAAGCAAGTGTAGCAAGAGCATCTGCCATCCGATTCTCATCTCGGGGAATATGATGGAAGTCAACCTCAGTAAAGAACGTTGAAATCCTCCTCGCATAATCTCTATATGGGATGAGGCCAGGATGACTCGTTTCCCATTCACCCTTAATCTGATTAACAACAAGGGCTGAATCACCATAAATATCAAGATGCTTGATCCTTAGATCAATGCATTCTTCCAATCCCATAATACATGCCTCATACTCAACCATATTATTCGTGCATTTGAAAGTTAGACTTGCTGTAAAAGGAAAATGTATGCCCTAAGGAGTAATAATTACTACCCCAATACCATTTCCATATTGATTTACAACGCCATCAAACACCATGCTACATCGGGAACCAGACTCTGGCCCTTCATCGAGCGTAGGCTCATCACAATCTTTCATTTTCAAATACAAAATTTCCTCATCTGGGAAGTCATACTGAACTGACTGATAATCCTCAATCGGTTGATGTGCCAAGTGGTCAGCCAAGATGCTACCCTTAATAGCCTTCTGAGCTCGATACTCAATATCGTACTCAGACAACAACATCTGCCAATGGGCAATCCTCCCAGTTAAAGCAGGCTTCTCAAAGATATACTTGATTGGATCCATTTTGGATATCAACCAAGTCATATGATTTAACATATACTGGCATAAGCGCTTAGCAGCCCAAGCCAAAGCACAACATGTCTTCTCAAGCATCGAGTATCGAGACTCACAATCGGTGAACTTCTTACTCAGGTAGTAGATAGCGTATTTTTTCTTCCCTGACTCATCTTGTTGACCAAGAACACAACCCATTGAGTCTTCAAGAACTGTCAGATACATAATCAATGGTCTTCCTTCCACAGGCGGAGATAGAATCGGAGGCTCAGACAAATACTCTTTAATACTGTCAAAGGCCTTTTGGAAATCTTCGGTCCAATCATGAGACTGATCTTTCCGGAGGAGCTTGAATATTGGCGCACATGTGGCAGTCATGTGGGATATGAATTTGGAAATATAATTCAAGCGGCCAAGAAAACCTCGGACTTGCTTCTCAGTTTTGGGCGCAGGCATCTCTTGTATTGCTTTGACCTTCGCAGGGTCAACCTCAATACCTCTTTCACTGACAATGAAACCCAATAACTTGCCGAAACGGA
This sequence comes from Lathyrus oleraceus, assembly GCF_024323335.1. Lineage (NCBI taxonomy): Eukaryota > Viridiplantae > Streptophyta > Magnoliopsida > Fabales > Fabaceae > Lathyrus > Lathyrus oleraceus. Next base: position 275,564,827 of record NC_066579.1, on the reverse strand, counting down.
CTCCAAATTTGCACTTGTTAGGATTCAGACGAAGCTTATACTTCCTCAAACGCTGAAAAAGCTTCAACAAGTGCTCTACATGTTCAACTTCCGTTCTTGACTTTGTAATCATATCATCAACATATACCTCGATCTCTTTGTGCATCATATCATGAAACAAGGTAGTCATAGCTCGTTGATACGTGGCTCCGGCGTTCTTCAAACCGAAAGGCATCACTCGATAACAGAATGTTCCCTAAGGTGTGATGAATGTTGTCTTCTCCATATCCTCGGGTGCCATCTTAATCTGGTTATATCCGGAAAATCCGTCCATAAATGAGAAGACATTGAATTTAGCTGTATTATCTACCAACATATCAATGTGTGGTAGATGGAAATCATCTTTTGGACTAGCTTTATTCAAGTCTCTATAGTCCACACACATTCGGACTTTTCCATCTTTCTTAGGCACGGGCACAATATTGGCCACCCATTGAGGATATGTAGAAGTCACCAGAAACCCCGCATAAATTTGCTTCTGAACCTCTTCTTTAATCTTCACTGCCATATCAGGATGAGTTCTTTTAAGCTTCTGCTTCACAAGCATGCACTCAGGCTTCAAAGGCAGGAAATGTTGCACGATATTTATATCTAGACCAGGCATATCTTCGTACGACCAGGCAAAGACGTCGACATATTCTCGTAGCAACTCAATCAACCCCTTCTTAACAAATTCTTCCAGGAGTGCTCCTATCTTCACTTCTCGCACACAATCTTCAGACCCCAAGTTGTCTGTTTCCAGATTCTCAAGATGCGGCTGAATGATCTTCTCTTCATGCTCAAGTAGACGAGTAATCTCGTCAGGAATCTCTTCAACATCATCCTCTTCCGCCTCAAATACAGGGAATTCGAAGTTGGGAGATGGTGTTGGATCATTATGTTCAATGGGTTTGATCAACCTGCATAATGATTTTCGATATAAAAGATTTTAGGATTCAAACAAGGCAAATCATTATGCAGATGAAAAGATTGATTTTATTCTTATTTTTGGGTTTTATGTGATCACCAATTTCATGCAAAAGCGTAAAGGGAAAATAATTGGAAAAACAAACATTTAACATGAATTTATTGAATGAAAATATCATTGTATGCGCCAACAATATCATCACTTCTCCTTTTGGCACAGGAGAAGGGTTTTCAAACACAATGAACATTACTTTGACTTATGGATAACTGTTGGAATATCAACAACAACCTAATTATTGCAGACCCCTCCAGGGATGATGAAGTTACCAGAATCCTTTTCATCCTCTTCCAGAATGGCAGCAGCCTCTTCATCTTGACTAGTGTGGATGAATCCACCACTCTTGAACAACCCTTGCTTGTTGAAGACACCAGAAGAATAGCCTATGCCAGCTCGGGATTTATTGTCTTCCAGCTCAATCATTTGCCCCAAACCAACAGTTGCACCATGCTCAATGGCCAACTTTGTATCTTTATAGGAAGCAAATGAAGAAGTTCTCTTCTCAACAGGTTCAACAATAGATAAAGCTTGGAACGACGTTCCAACTTCATCCTCATCATCTATATAAGAAAAAGAAGACAAATGGCTAACCAGGAGAGCCTTTTCTCCCCCTACCACCACCAGCTTCTTATTCTTTACAAACTTCAGTTTCTGGTGTAGGGTGGATGTCACGACACCTGCCTCGTGAATCCATGGTCTGCTTAAGAGACAACTATACGATGGGTGAATGTCTATAACCTGGAAGGTAATCTGGAAATCACTTGGTCCGATTTTGACTGGGAGATCAACCTCTCCAATCATTGTTTTGCGGGACCCATCGAAAGCTTTCACAACTACTCCACTCTTCCTCATGGAGGCCCTTGGTATGATAACTTTGCAAGAGTGGACTTCGGCAACACATTCAATGATGACCCAGTGTCCACCAGCATATTGGACATGGCGTCATCTTTGCAGCTCATAGATATGTGTAATGCCAGTTTGTGGTCTCTTCCCTCCTCGGGGAGAACAACCTCACAAAAACTTAAATTGTTACAAGCGGTAATGTTTGCAACAATGTTGTCGAATAGTTCTATTGTGACGTCGTGATCCACATACGCCACATCCAACACCTTCTGCAGAGCTTCTCGGTGTGGTTCTGAATTCACTAGCAAGGATAATATAGAGATTTTGGATGGCGTCTGTAGAAGCTGATCTACCACGTTGTACTCACTTCTCTTGATGAGCCTCAACATCTCATCACAGTCTTCTTTCGTATTGCCACTCGGGCCAACAGAGACAGAAGTTTTCAACATAGAGGCAGGTTTAACAACAGGTGCCGGATTCGGAGCGTTGACAGCATTCCCAATCGGGCGTTCAACATAATCAACAGTATCATTCCTTCGAACATCAACTTGCGGCTTTGGTAGAGCCGAGAAAACACGACCGCTGCGGGTCAGGCCGCTGACGTCGGTAATATTAACAATAGATGAAGAGGGCAGGGGCACCTCTTTCCCATTCTCCAATGCTACAGCATTGTAGCGATAAGAGACCGCCTTCTCAGAAGAATACGGTATAGGGTCAACTGGCTTAATGGTCAAAGCAGGAGAAGCTTTTTGCTTGCTACCATCATACTTGATGATAACAGGCTCGGGGATCCGGAATACTGGAGAAATTACGTTGACTTCATCAGCATCTTCATCAACATTTCTATTCTGAAGGATCTCAATGACTCCTTCATCCAGCATTTCTTGAACATCTTTGCCCACCTGGCGACAACCTCTTTGATTGACAGAACAAACTCGGCATCTATCGTGGTCATGCTCATAATGACTATAATCATACAACAATCTATGCATCTCGACCAGAGATTGTCGAATATGACTGACACATTTGACCTTGTACTTGCCAGGGCAACCCTGGACCATGTTGACAGATTTCCCATGCTCAGGCAATGGGTTCTTCTTTACATTAGGACCTACGTCCTCGAAACACAAAATGCCACATCTCACAAGGTCTTGAACCTTGGTCTTCAAAGTGTAGCAATTTTCCATGTCATGTCCGGGAGCACCGGAATGATAAACACAATGTAATTCGGGCTTATACCACCACTGGGGGTTGGTAGGTATAGCCGGTGGGTCTCGTGGCGTAATCAACTTCCTCTCTATCAAGGAGGGATATAACTCTGCATATGTCATCGGAATAGGATCGAAGGTGACCCTCTTCCTCTCGTAGCTTGTGCTGGTTTGATTACTGTTTCGAGGCTGATAGGCTTGCTGTTGAGGACGGTGTTGTTGTTGTTGATATTGTGGATGTGGTTGTTGCTGATTACTATTGTGATGCTAAAACTGTTGATTATCTCTGAAAACAGGTGCTATATGAGCCACCTAGTGCTGGTTACCGGCCGGACGCACGGTCTTCCTCCTTACAGAGGGTCTTCTTGGTTTTATATGGGAGGTCACAGCATGTGCCTCGCCATCTTTCTTCTTCCCGAATGTCCCATACCGCTTGGTAGAAGAGCCTTCTTCTCTGGTCAGGCACCCTTCCCTGACTCCTTCTTCCAAACGCATCCCCATCTTCACCATCTCGGTGAAGTCGGAAGGAGCGCTGGAAATCACCCGCTCATAGTAAAAAGAACTCAAGGTCTTCAAAAAGATCCTGGTCATCTCTTTCTCTTCTAGCGGGGGCACGATCTGTGCTTCCACCTCTCGCCACCTCTGGGCGTACTCTTTGAATGTTTCCTTGTCCTTCTGGGACATGGCCCTCAATTGATCCCTATCGGGAGCCATATCCACATTATACTTGTATTACTTGACGAAGGCCTCACCAAGGTCATTGAAGGATCGGATGTTTGCACTGTCCAAGCCCATATACCAACGTAGGGCAGCACCGGATAAACTGTCCTGAAAGTAGTGGATGAGCAGTTGGTCGTTGTCGGTTTGAGTCGACATTTTCCGGGCATACATGACCAGGTGGCTGAGAGGGCAAGTCTTTCCCTTGTACTTTTCAAAGTCAGGGACCTTGAACTTCACATGGATCTTCACATTCGGAACTAGGCAGAGTTCAGCAGCAGACTTGCCAAAAAGATCCTTTCCTCAGAGAGTTTTCAATTCCTTGCGGAGTTCAAGAAATTGATCGTTCATAGCGTCCATCTTATCATAGACATCTGGGCCCTTAGACGACTCAGAATGATAGATGGTGTCGTCTACTCTGGGCATAGTATGCACGACAGAAGGAGGAACAGCAAGGAACAGGCTAGATGCCGGCAGAGAAGCAAAAGTGGGTGCAGGACCCTCAGGCATGAAATTGGGAGGCATCCCCCATGAGAATCCGGCTGGCATGGCTGTCGGAGCAAAGTGTGCGCTGGCCGCAGGCACAGTTGAAGAGACAATCTCAGAAATGACTGTCCTCTGGGGAGGAGTTGAAGGTGTCGGAGAAGACTGGCTTTGGGCAGCCATGAATGACTTCATCAGGGCAGTCAATCTGGCTACTTCCTCCTTCAGCTCTCGGTTCTTTTGTTCCAAATGATCCATCAGTCTTGTAGAGTTGGCTCTGGTGTAGTACCGGTGAGTTAGCTTGTCTTTGAAATAAATGAAGAACATAGAGTTAGACCATAGAACAAGATGCCTGGAGCAAAACCTGCTTATGCACATGATGCATGCAATGCATATGATTTATTTTTATATCAGAGGAACTTTAGAGTCCTATTTGCAAATATTGGAAGTATTAAACATTTATTACATATGGAAATGTCTCATCAAATAATATCTGGAAACATTTTTACACCAAAGAAGTACAGTCTTGGTAACCAAATACAAGAGGAAAGGAAAATGAACATCCTATGGAACCCTAGAAGCAATCATCTAAAGCTCTGGACACAGGAAGATAAGATGCACGAAGCCTCTTCACCTCCCTCTCATAGGCTGCCTCCATATCTGCCTTCTCCTTGGCGAGTCGATCATACTTCCTCTTCCAAAACTTGGAAGACTGAGGAAGTAGAGAAGTCCATGCATCATCAGGATCATCAATAACCTGATGCTCAAGGAACTCTATCAAAGCGTCCTTCTCCTTGATCTATTGAAGCAACTCCTCTCGTTCACGGATCCAAGCACGTGAACGGTCTTCGTCTCTCAACTCCTCTACTCCTTGGTCAGGGAGGGTTGAAGGCCCAGCCACAACCAAATGGGTAGGTCTTGGATACTCATAAGGCATGAGATATTCGGAATCTCTCCTCCTAACCAAAGAGGTATCAGGCTCCAAAGTGATACAGTTCTTCGAACCTAGCTCCTTCCTTCCTTTCTTATGGATCTTGCGCCAGGCACGGACCATCCTGCCCTTCAAGCCTTGGGGATCTTTACCCTCCTGAAAGAATACACCCTCTAACAGAATGTTATTAGGTTTATCCTTTAGGGGGAACCCAAGCTGACGACGTGCCAAAATAGGGTTGTAGTTAATCCCACCACATGTACCAAGAAGAGGCACATTGGAGAATTCACCACAAGAGTCGATAATCTTCACACCATCATACACACGGTTGTACCAAAAGATATCATCATTGGTGAGAGACATAAGTCTCATGGACCACCGTAGACATCCTTTATTTTCCTTAAAGGCGACCGTCTGCGGCAAGTGCGAAATAAACCACTTGTATAACAGAGGCAAACAACACACAATGGTACCACCACCCTTTGCATTCCTCATATTCAAAGAAAAGTAAGTGTCACCCAACAGAGTCGGAACGGGATTAAGAGTAGAGAAAATCCTAATAGCGTTCACATCCACAAACTTGTCGATGTTGGGGAATAATACTAGCCCATAAATGAGAAGTACAAATGTGGCTTCAAAGGCGTCCCCGCTCATGGCCTTCCCATATATAGTAGCTTGATCAATGAGGAACTCAGAAGGGAGACCTTGAATTCCACCTTTCGTAGTCATATGAGCACCAACCAGAGATTCATCTATATGCAACATGTCAGCTATCTCTTGAGAAGTAGGAATACTCTCTAAGCCACTGAACGACATCTGGTCTAGAATAGGTATACCCACAAGGTAGGCATACTCCTCAAGCATGGGCAAAAGTTGAAAATCCGGAAATGTGAAGCAACGGTACAAGGGATCATAAAACTGCACCAATACACTCATCAATCCTTCGTCCACTTGAGTAGTCAGAATAGATAGAAGCTTCCCAAAACGAGCCTTCATACCCAAGGGATCTAATACATAGGATGTCAAATTCCTTAGCTCTTCCAAGTCGGGTTGTCTAAAACTGTACTTCTTCGTATTCCTTCTTTGTCTTTCCATGTCTAAAAATTTGCAAATAGACCTCTTAAGTTCCTTGAAAATTTTCTCATTATTGATGATATGGATGCAAATGGATGCATGAATGCAACAATCACACTCAAGGATCAAGCAAAGCACACCAAACAAAGGTCATGGAATGGATCATGTCCTCCTTAATATCAATCATCCATTTTGGTGGATTATGGTTTACACCTTATCAACACCCAAGTTCCATTGATATTAAGGATCCATGAATGGATCAACCATGAATCAAGCGTTTGTTGCAAGTCACGAGCATGGAGTCTCGGTTAAGGACCACCCAAAGGGAGCGTACTAGGGTTTAAACCTGCCAAACATGTTCTACAAGAGGTTCCTATAGTCATCATCCCATCTTTCGGATATTATCGGATAAACGACTACTCGTATTCCAAAAATATTCTCAAGAGAGACTCTTATGAGTGTAGTATCACGTAACAATCGTATCAAATCTTACACTTGAACGACTTTCGCACTACATCCTAAGAATAGGCCAAGATGGGCTTGGTAAACTAAGGTCCTTGGCTTCTAAGGTCTATATTGGAAAGTGTAATTTCTAACCACAACTACTTGTGTGACATTATTGATCCCAACATGACCTCCACCAAGTGAATGGACTTGACAGTCAACTTGCTAAGGAATAACTCCACACAAGTCAACAAGACTATGCCATTCTCCTATCCTAAGTGCACTCGAGTTCGGGTATAGAACTCATCTCACAAAGATCACTAAGCATACAAGGAATTAATATTCAAGCAATTCAATTATTACATACAATACAGTAATCCCAAATTGCACAAAAATATGTCACAAAACAATATACAATACAATACAACAAATATGAAAAGTAGGCAAAACCCACTAGGCAAATTTCCCCATCAGAGTCGTCACTTTTCTGCAGCAGGGTATTCGTTACCATTAGAGATATTGACTAAATCTAAGGTAAACCATACAAGTCGAGTCGCCACCGCACTTCTATTTATCCAAAGGAATGGTTAGAAAGCGAACAAAAACCTAAAAGGTTTTATCGAATTAAAAACTAGTAAAAATGTCAGAGATCGGGGTAAGGGGGTTGGTTATGCAATGGGAAGGTTTTAAGCACCCAAAACATCCTAGGTACTCCTAGGGAGCCCTTTTCATACTTGTTGTAAGGTTGGTATTTTGTGAAAATTTGTTTGTGCAAACATGATTGAAGAGATGAGGAGAGAATATACAAGCTATTTACAATTTGTGTTTGGATGGATAAACCCATTGCCTACGTACCATCTTAAAAAAGATTAGGATCAAAACCTCGTAGTTCGGGGTAAAAATCTCAAAAAATGAGTTGGTGAATTGATTGGTCCAAAAGCCTTAAGGTATTTTGTTATCCAAGGGAGAAAACTCAACCTAAAACCACAAATCCACCATGTGAGGATAACTTCAACATGCTAGTGAGGGGTTAACCCTATAATAAGCATGGAAGACTCATTGTCCATCACTAACGATATAGGTGAGTATTACATCTACCTCAAGGATAACTCAAACCTAATAGCTAAGGGTTATGAAAAAGTTTTTGATTAAGAGAGTGGCCATTGAAACCACAAAAGTATTTGGATGAGTGATATTTACCAATGAAAAGTATTAACAAAATATGATCAAAGTTGATTTAAAGTTCAATTCAAAATAAGTGTTATGAAAAGAAAGTTTTAAAAATCAAAAGCATAAGGCTTAGGTTTCTAATGTTTGAAAACAAGTATTAAATGTTTGCACAAAAGGTTTTGGCTTGGGTTAGAGTGGAGGGAAGAAGAATGGCTAAAGTCCTAATCATACAAGAGATAAGGGATAAGAAACAAGACCACAAATGGAGTTTGTAACACCCTTCTAAAATACCCCAAAACTTTATTAAAATAATAAACATATAATCAGAGTAATAGTGCACCAAGGGTGTCACACAAACATTCCACACCATTTAAACAATATAACAATCATGCTCTTTTATTTAATTTAAATATAAAGTATTTGCACAATTACGCAGCGGATAGAGATCAACTCAATCATGCAAAACATGTAACATCACATGTAATTTAGTTCAACAACAACAACAATAATAATCAAAGTGTTCCCGCCCGATGTTACATCTATCAGAGCATGACCCACTAGGGAGACTACACTAGACTCCAAGCATTTGCTTCTACTCAACTCATTTCTCGTTACCTGAAAAATAGTTGTAAGGGTGAGTTCCTCAATCAATATAATAAGCATTATAAAACAACATGTAATGCCAAGTAATTAACACATCAATCACCCTAATTGCAATACACATTCAGTAATAGCTCATTGGCTTAAACATCATACTCACATCAATATACAATACCAGTATAATCTCAAATCATACTTAACAACAACACAACACACGTATAATATTGGAACACATCCATTCATATTATACGCCATACATATTTTTATGCAATGAGACTCTACACATGCGGTACCGACTATCCTTGAACATATAGTTCAAGCTCACCGATCCCTCCGGATACGGCTACTAAGCTCACTAGTCCCACTCATTGAGACCTAATGACTCACTCACTAATTCCTCACCATGGGAATTAGCTACAGCCCCAAAGGCTAGACTATGCAAGCTAATCATCTAGCATGCAAACATCAACAACAATTCACAATGATTCACTCCCCAATTCCTCACAATGGGAATTAGCTACAGCCCCACAGGCTATGCCATGCACACTAATCATCTAGCAATGCAGCATCAACAACAACTCACAATGGACATATGCTCACACTCTAAGCCATACAACAGTCCATTCACAAATACATGCATAATATATACATTCACCACATTTTGCATATCATCATACATCATCAATACATGTATCAACACATCATCAACACATGTATAAAACACTTCCTCAACACATGTATGAAACACCTCAGCAACACATGTATAAACACTTCTTCTGCCTTGCTCGCTAGGCGAGGCAGTGGCGAAGCTCTGGTTCGCTAGGCGAGCTCAAGGCGAACAGCTCCAGGAAATTGGTAAATTAATTCGCTAGGCGAGCTCAAGGCGAAGGTAATAGCGAACTCATTCTGTTTTGGTGAAAAACACAGCTAGCACTCACTCGCTAGGCGAAGCTCCAGCGAGTCCACAGCGAACATTACAGTAGCAAAACCTCTCAATCTCGCTGGGGCGAGGTTGAGGCGCGTTCCTTCGCTAGGCGAAGGTTATGTTCGCTAGGCGAACATGACAGTTCACCAGACGCGTTTGCTTTGGGCAGGGATCTCATGTGCCCATTCCAGACCCTTCCCACTCAAACTTACTCGTCGCCATGCATCACCAATTTATCGGTTTGATTACACACACAATTATCAATTTGATTACGGTTTTCACTCAACCTATTCATCACAAATTTTCAGCATTCCAAATCCCAATTAGGGTCGATTCAACGGTTTCTCACTACCCATTACATATTATCCCATAATACCCATTAATCGACGATAAACCCCCCTTACCTTAACAATCCGGCGAATCTTTGAGCTTCAAGCCTTTCCGTTCTTCAACCTTTGCTCTTCAGCTCCTTTCTCCTCTTCTCTGCCCTTTCCCCTTTTCACGATTTTTCTCTGTTTTTCACGTAGAAACCTTTTTACTCCAAATGGGACTTTTTCCTTAATTCCAACTTATATATTTTCCAATTTATTTTATTCCAATAATAAAATAATCCAATTATTAAATTAAATTAATAATATACTATAACTTAAATTTAAATAATTATTTTATTTTATTGGGGTGTTACAACTCTCCCCCACTAAAAGAGTTTTCGTCCTCGAAAACGTACCTCAAGTGAACAACTCTGGATAAGACTCCCTCATCTTACTCTCCAGTTCCCAAGTCACATTGCCACCTGCTGGTCCTCCCCAAGCTACCTTCACCAAGGCAATCTCTTTACCCCGCAACTGCTTCAACTCTCGATCCTCGATCCTCATAGGTGATGTCTCAACAGTCAGGTTATCTCTCACCTGTACATCATCTACTTGGACTACATGCGACGGATCATGAATGTACCTCCTCAACTGAGACACATGAAAAACCTCATGCAAATTTGCAAGCGACGGCGGTAAAGCGACACGATAGGCTACCTCCCCTATCCTCTCCAAAATCTGATAAGGGCCAATAAATCGCGGTGTCAACTTCTTCGACTTCAAAGCTCGACCAACACCAGTTACCGGAGTAACACGAAGAAACACATGATCTCCCTCTTGGAACTCAAGTGACTTCCTCCTCTTATCATGATAACTCTTCTGACGACTCTGAGCAATTCTCATCTTCTCCTGAATCATCTTAATCTTTTCCGTAGTTTGTTGAACAATCTCCGGTCCAACCACAACACTCTCACCGGACTCATACCAACATAACGGTGTCCGACATCTCCTACCATACAAAGCTTCAAACGGTGCCATACCAATGCTCGAATGAAAACTATTGTTGTAGGTAAACTCAATCAAAGGCAAATAACAATCCCAAGCGCCTCCTTTTTCCAAAACACAAGCCCTCAAAAGGTCCTCCAGTGACTGAATCGTCCTCTCAGTCTGACCATCAGTCTGCGGATGATATGCAGAACTCAATCTCAGTTTAGTTCCCAAAGCTCTCTGCAAACCTTCCCAGAACTTCGATGTAAATCTAGGATCTCTGTCCGAAACAATACTAGACGGAATACCATGCAAGCTTACAATCTTCTCAATATACAACTCGGCTAATCTCTCTAACGGATAATCCATTCTGATCGGAATGAAATGAGCCGATTTTGTCAATCTGTCAACAATCACCCAAATGGCTTCAAAATTCTTATTTGTCCTCGGCAAACCAGAAACAAAATCCATACTGATACTATCCCACTTCCACTCTGGAATAGCCAACGGTTGCATTAGCCCAGACGGCTTCTGATGCTCAATCTTTGATTTCTGACAAGTCAAACAGGAATAAACAAAACTCGCAATTTCCCTTTTCATCCTCGGCCACCAAAATAACTTCTTCAAATCATGATACATCTTCGTAGCTCCAGGATGAATACTCAATCCACTACGATGTCCTTCCTCAAGAATGCTCTTCTTAAGCTCGGTAACCTCCGGAATACACACCCGACTACCAAACTTCAAAATACCATTCTCATCAACTCTGAATTCGCCACCTTGACCTTGATTCACTAGAGTCAGCTTATCAACCAAAAGCATATCGGATTTCTGACCCTCTCTGATCTCATCCAGAATACCACTCGTTAACTTCAACATTCCCAATTTAACACTATTGTGAGTACTCTCACACACCAAACTCAAGTCTCTAAACTGTTCGATTAAATCCAATTCCTTAACCATTAACATAGACATATGTAATGATTTCCGACTCAATGCATCAGCCACCACGTTTGCTTTACCCGGATGGTAATTCAAACCAAAGTCATAATCCTTCAGAAACTCTAACCATCTCCTCTGTCTCATATTCAGCTCTTTCTGATCAAACAAATACTTTAAACTCTTATGGTCACTGAAAACCTCAAATCTTGATCCATACAAGTAATGCCTCCACAACTTCAAAACAAACACTACAGCTGCCAACTCTAAATCGTGCGTCGGATAGTTCCTTTCATGAACCCTCAGCTGTCTCGAAGCATAAGCTATAACCTGCTTATTCTGCATCAACACACCACCCAAACCCAACAATGAAGCATCACAGTAAACTTCAAATGGTTCCGACGAACTCGGTAACGTCAAAATAGGAGCAGTAGTCAACCTTCTCTTTAACTCTTGGAAACCTTCTTCACATTTTGAGTCCCAAACAAACGCTTGCCCCTTTCTAGTCAACATCGTCAACGGTAACGCCAACTTAGAAAATCCCTCAATGAACTTCCTATAATAACCAGCCAAACCAAGGAAACTTCGAATTTCAGCAACCGACTTCGGAGCTTCCCACTTAGACACCGCCTCTATCTTAGAAGGATCAACAGCAACACCACCTCTTGAAATCACATGCCCAAGAAAACTAACCTCTTCTAACCAAAATTCGCATTTAGAGAGTTTAGCAAATAACTTCTTTTCTCGTAGAACTTCTAAAACCACTCTCAAATGCTCAACATGCTCTTCTTCAGATTTCGAATACACCAAAATGTCATCAATAAACACCACAACAAACTGGTCTAGGTACGGATGGAAAATCCTATTCATATACTCCATGAATACTCCAGGCGCATTAGTCACACCAAAAGGCATTACAGAATACTCATAATGTCCATACCTTGTTCTGAAAGCAGTCTTCTGAATATCCTCAGTTTTCACACGTATCTGATGATACCCAGATCTCAAATCTATCTTGCTGAACACACTCGCACCAACCAACTGATCCATCAAATCATCAATCCTCGGCAAAGGATACCGATTCTTGATCGTCACTTTATTCAGTTGCCTGTAGTCCACACACAACCTCATAGTACCTTCTTTCTTCTTAACCAACAACACTGGTGCACCCCACGGTGACACACTCGGACGAATAAACTTCTTATCCAACAGATCTTCCAACTGACTCTTCAATTCAGTTAACTCAACAGCAGACATACGGTACGGAGCCATCGATATCGGTCTAGTACCAGGTACCAATTCAATCGAGAACTCAACTTCACGCTCTGGCGGTAACTCATTCACTTCTTCCGGAAACACATCAGGAAAATCACACACCACTGCTAGATCACGAATCACTAGTTTATCTTTAGCCTCTAAAGTTGCCAACAGCATAAACAACTCTGCCCCATCTGCCACTTCCTCATTCACTTGCCTGGCTGATAGAAACAGACTCTGCCCTTCCTCAGTCTCAGGAAATATCACCGTCTTATCAAAACAGTTGATATAAACTCGGTTAAACACTAACCAGTTCATACCCAAGATAACGTCAATCTGCACTAATGGAAGACACACAAGGTCTATCCCAAAATCTCTACCAAAAATATTCAAAGGACAACTCCAACAAACCGAAGTAGTAGTCACTGAACCCTTTGCAGGAGTATCAATCACCATACTTCCACGCATCTCAGATATCTCTAACTTAAGCTTCACAGCACAATCCACAGATATAAAAGAATGAGTAGCACCTGTGTCAATAATAGCTATAAGAGGAAAGCCATTAATATAACACGTACCTCTGATCAAACGATCATCTGCAGAAGTCTCAGAACCTGATAGAGCAAAAACCTTGCCTCCTGACTGATTCTCCTTCTTCGGCCTCGGACACTGGGGACTGATATGACCCAACTCTCCACAGTTGAAACAAGTTACAGTCTTCAATCGGCACTCTGCAGCCAAGTGACCACCTTTCCCACACTTGAAACACTTCATCTCAGCACTGGTACACTCATGAACACGATGTCCAGCCCGACCACATCTATAACACTTAGCAGGAGCACTAGAGTCTCCCCCACTAGGCCTCTTCATCCCACTCTGCTTCTGAAAACCTTTGCCAGCTGCATACGGTTTTCCACGATCCATCTGATTCTTACCCTTCCTATCAACCCTCTGCTGATAGCTTTCTGCTCTAGCCTTGGAATCCTGTTCAAAAATTCTGCAACAGTCAACCAAGTCAGAAAACACCCTGATCCTCTGATATCCAATAGCTTGTTTGATCTCAGGACGCAGCCCGTTCTCAAACTTCACACATTTCGAAAATTCTCCAGCAGCCTCATTATAGGGAGTATAGTACTTTGACAGCTCGGTGAACTTCGCAGCATACTCAGTAACCGACCTGTTACCCTGCTTCAATTCCAAAAACTCTATCTCTTTCTTTCCTCTGACATCTTCTGGAAAATACTTTCTCAGGAACCTTTCCCTGAACACAGCCCAAGTGATCTCAGTATTCCCAGCAGATTCCAACTCAGTGCGGGTAGCAACCCACCAATCATCAGCTTCCTCTGACAGCATATGTGTACCGAACCTGACCTTCTGGTTATCAGCACACTCAGTTACTCTGAAGATCCTCTCGATCTCCTTCAACCACTTCTGAGCACCATCTGGATCGTATGCTCCCTTGAACATTGGAGGATTGTTCTTCTGGAACTCACTCAGTTGACGAGCAGCTCCCATTCCTACAACATTTGGATTCCCTCCAAGTACTCCAGCCAGCATACCCAGAGCCTCAGCAATCGCAGCATCATCTCTACCTCTTCCAGCCATCTCTATTCTGAAAACCCAACAAACTAAAACAATAAGTACTGATAGGGTTACACAACACCTATCCCGTACAGGGAAAACAGAATAATTACGACTCGACACGACCGACTATGCTCTGATACCACTAATGTAACACCCTTCTAAAATACCCCAAAAATTTATTAAAATAATAAACATATAATCAGAGTAATAGTGCACCAAGGGTGTCACACAAACATTCCACACCATTTAAACAATATAACAATCATGCTCTTTTATTTAATTTAAATATAAAGTATTTGCACAATTACGCAGCGGATAGAGATCAACTCAATCATGCAAAACATGTAACATCACATGTAATTTAGTTCAACAACAACAACAATAATAATCAAAGTGTTCCCGCCCGATGTTACATCTATCAGAGCATGACCCACTAGGGAGACTACACTAGACTCCAAGCATTTGCTTCTACTCAACTCATTTCTCGTTACCTGAAAAATAGTTGTAAGGGTGAGTTCCTCAATCAATATAATAAGCATTATAAAACAACATGTAATGCCAAGTAATTAACACATCAATCACCCTAATTGCAATACACATTCAGTAATAGCTCATTGGCTTAAACATCATACTCACATCAATATACAATACCAGTATAATCTCAAATCATACTTAACAACAACACAACACACGTATAATATTGGAACACATCCATTCATATTATACGCCATACATATTTTTATGCAATGAGACTCTACACATGCGGTACCGACTATCCTTGAACATATAGTTCAAGCTCACCGATCCCTCCGGATACGGCTACTAAGCTCACTAGTCCCACTCATTGAGACCTAATGACTCACTCACTAATTCCTCACCATGGGAATTAGCTACAGCCCCAAAGGCTAGACTATGCAAGCTAATCATCTAGCATGCAAACATCAACAACAATTCACAATGATTCACTCCCCAATTCCTCACAATGGGAATTAGCTACAGCCCCACAGGCTATGCCATGCACACTAATCATCTAGCAATGCAGCATCAACAACAACTCACAATGGACATATGCTCACACTCTAAGCCATACAACAGTCCATTCACAAATACATGCATAATATATACATTCACCACATTTTGCATATCATCATACATCATCAATACATGTATCAACACATCATCAACACATGTATAAAACACTTCCTCAACACATGTATGAAACACCTCAGCAACACATGTATAAACACTTCTTCTGCCTTGCTCGCTAGGCGAGGCAGTGGCGAAGCTCTGGTTCGCTAGGCGAGCTCAAGGCGAACAGCTCCAGGAAATTGGTAAATTAATTCGCTAGGCGAGCTCAAGGCGAAGGTAATAGCGAACTCATTCTGTTTTGGTGAAAAACACAGCTAGCACTCACTCGCTAGGCGAAGCTCCAGCGAGTCCACAGCGAACATTACAGTAGCAAAACCTCTCAATCTCGCTGGGGCGAGGTTGAGGCGCGTTCCTTCGCTAGGCGAAGGTTATGTTCGCTAGGCGAACATGACAGTTCACCAGACGCGTTTGCTTTGGGCAGGGATCTCATGTGCCCATTCCAGACCCTTCCCACTCAAACTTACTCGTCGCCATGCATCACCAATTTATCGGTTTGATTACACACACAATTATCAATTTGATTACGGTTTTCACTCAACCTATTCATCACAAATTTTCAGCATTCCAAATCCCAATTAGGGTCGATTCAACGGTTTCTCACTACCCATTACATATTATCCCATAATACCCATTAATCGACGATAAACCCCCCTTACCTTAACAATCCGGCGAATCTTTGAGCTTCAAGCCTTTCCGTTCTTCAACCTTTGCTCTTCAGCTCCTTTCTCCTCTTCTCTGCCCTTTCCCCTTTTCACGATTTTTCTCTGTTTTTCACGTAGAAACCTTTTTACTCCAAATGGGACTTTTTCCTTAATTCCAACTTATATATTTTCCAATTTATTTTATTCCAATAATAAAATAATCCAATTATTAAATTAAATTAATAATATACTATTAACTTAAATTTAAATAATTATTTTATTTTATTGGGGTGTTACAGAGTTCCTCTCTTGAGATCATATTGATGATCCAAGTAGCTCCCATCCTTTGGAATATGCAAGCAAAATAATAGTAAGCTCAAGCAATCAACACAATCAAACAAGCTTCTTAGAAGATCCCCAATGTATCTTGTATCTTTCACTTTGGATGAACATGGCAATGGTTCTTCAATTTGAGTTCTCATGGGATTCCCTAGCACAAGAGCACACACATCAAAGAGTTTTATGAAGCAAATCAAGAATGGACAAGAGTAAGTTTAGAGGTTTGGTCCTTCTAATCCATCTTCAACATTTAAAGTCCTTTTACTCCAATTCGCATAGGGAAAGTCCTAGAAACTAAGTCCATTTGTCCATTTCTTTGCATTTGGTCCACAACAATCAAAACAAAACACAAGCACAATGATATATACACAATTATGTGCTAAAATGAGCAAAAGGCAAATTGCATTAACATAAACATGTGCTCAAGTGAGCAAGGGGGGAAAAGCAAATGAATAATATATACAAGAATAGTAAATTACATAAATGTAAAGAGCAAGAAGTAAATGTTAATAGTTAATGGTTAATGGTTAATGTTAGTAGTTAGTGTGCCATAAGGCAAATTTAGCGCTATGTTAAGCAATCGTAATTGGACTTATGTAGAAGTCACAACTATCTGAGGTCGGTCAATAATAATGTAGGCAACAAAACAAGTTAGAGGTCTTGATTAGTGAATCAAACTCCAACAACTTGCCATGCCAAAAAGAAGAAGAGAAATGATCTTGTATTGATTTAGGTCCTTTGCATGATTTAGAAAGTAATCTATCCTTAATGCAAAGCCATTCACTTGATCCATGATCAAGATAAATTAGATTTGAATCAAGGAAGATTAAACCTCCCTAATCAATGCTAACCACCAATCTTTAACTCATTGATCAAAAAAAGAAAAAGAAGAAGAAGAAGAAGAAGAAAGAAATGAAGAATTAAAGTGCATTAAATGAAATGGAATGTATTAATCAACAAATGTTGACCAAAGATAGGGGAGATCAAGGTCAAACCATAGAAAACAGAAGCAAAATGAATATTAGAAGTCAAGAAATAAACAAAAATATTTTTGGCATTTTTAATATTTAAAATAAAACTTGAATTAAAATAATAAAGAATGGTCAAACTTCAAACTCACTTCAAATCAACTTTGAAAAGTCCAAGTGAATTATCCCAAGTTCAACAAGGTCAAAGAAAGTTTGACAAAATTTTTCATCATTTTTAAAAGTCAGAAACTATTTTTAATCAATTAAAAATGCATAAAAATAACCTAATTGACCTAAAATCTCAAAAAATCTCAAATCAATTAATAAATTGATGAGAATACTTTTCATAGATCCATCATCATTCAAAGAGGTTGAGAAAATATTTTTGTATTTTTTGAATATCAAAAACTATTTAAAATGAATTAAAAATAACCAGAAAAGAGAAAATTACTAAAAAATAGCAAATGATAAAATAAAATATATTAAAAATTATTTTTAGAAACTAGAAATTAAAAGAGAAATAATGCAATTCGTCCCATAATTTTTGGACCAATAATAAAAGAGATATGGATTTTAGAAAATGAAATGGAATTAAAAAATAAAATAGAAATTAAAATCAGAATTAAAATAAATGGAAAAGCGTGAGCCCTTGGATCTGAGCTCATTAATTGAGCTGGCAGATCCAAGGATCCACAAGCGCACGTCCAACGTGTTCCAAAGTCAATGCAACCACACGCTGTATTAAAATAAGTCATAAGTTTGGACAGCTAGGATGAGATCTGGAAATGAAAATGGAGGGCCACGATTGGATCTGGAGACCAGACGGTGGCCAGCGCCACCGTCTTCTCCGGCTGGCTCCGGTGAGAGCTCAAATTTGCAGAAGAGCAAATGTGCACCAAAATGCACGATCCAGGTACCAAATGAAAGGTGGAGTGATGTACATCACTCCTATGCCACTCAATTCCACTCTAGATCCCTATTGAGAGAGAAATCAGAGATGGACAAAGCCATCTGAAAGTGCATGAACAAAGTGTGCATGAGAGAAGAGGACCTCCATGCATGGGCCTGTACAGGCGCATGGAGGTCCCAATTCTGATTGGAATTGATTGCTATACATCACTAAATGAGAAATGGACGTGCAGATTGGATGTTAACAGCTCATGCAATGTGTTTGAAATGAATTTCACAAAATGCACCATAATGTTCTCCTCTTCGAAAATGATATTTCCAAAATTGAAACATAGGCTTATGGGTAATGGTTGGAAAGCTTGTTGCATAAGGAACAAATGTCATGTTGATTAAAACTTCATTTGGGCCTTGGAAATTGATGAAATTTGAGCTTGAAATGTAGGGTGCAAAACATATACATGTGAAATTTCCAAATTTGGCCAATGTTCAAACCCCTCTGTATCAATGATATATGCTCCAAATGATAAAATCTTCAACACGAAAGTTGTAGAAATTTTCAAAACAATCAATTTGGGATCATAGTTTGCATCATTTCGATTTTTGATGAAGAAGTTATGGGCACTTGAAGTTGGACTTTTTCACATTTCAATGCATTTGGTCCAAAGTGACCTATAATGTTTTGCATTATCACATGTATTTCTTTTGAGATTTTGCAATTTTTCTCAACATAACATTTGAAGTAGACACAATAATCTTTCCAATAAATTAAGTCTCAACTCAAAATCATGAAAAATGAATGAGTTATGTTCTTGGGAAGTTGACCCGAAATTAGGGTTTTAGTCAAAATGACCTATAATGTCTTGGAATGGATGATGACCTTCCAAAATTCAAATAAATTTTTGATGAACATGAAATTTGTTAATATTGCTCTTAAGAACATTGTTTGTCTTGGGATCATCTCCATTTGACCAACACATAAAAAGTTAGGTCTCAGTATATTTCAAAATAGTTAGATGAATTGACTGATCAAATTCTCAAGTCCACACCTCATATCTTGATGAATTGATGATTGAGGACACTCAAATAAGTTCAAATATGCATGAAATGATGAATTAAAGAACTTCCCTTTATTGTATTTGACCATGGGCTAAGGTTGCTTCATGAGCAAGGCACAGTTGATGAACATATGAATTAGGGTTTCCTTGGAAACACCTCAAACCCCTTGACTTGCTTTGATCAAAATGATGAATTAAGATACTTGGGAGGCATATTTGATGGATGAGAGCTTTGAGAACTATTACCATGCTTGCTTTCATCTTCTCTTGACCATATCAATGCACATAGGATCTCCTAGAAGCTTTGGACCTTGTGACTGCTCAAGCTACAAACAAAAGATATTAGTGACATATTTTTGTGCTTTTGGTTAGTAAATAAAATGAGAAAAGCAATAATATACAATTCAAGCATGCTTGGTGATCTCAAACCACTCACAACAGAGATCCCACCTAATGGTAATGAGCCAAGATGCTTATGATCCTTGAGGCTATGCAAATGAAATGTTATGATGCCATGAGGGATCTTAGGGTCAAAATTGGAGTCTTACACATAGGGCAGTCCTATTTGAGTGGAAGATGGTGCATTACAATGTCTGTGTCCAACCCTGGCATGTCTTGGCATGACCAAGCAAACACATCGACGTATTCACGCAACAACTCAACCAACCCCTTCTTAAGATCAGCCTGTAGGTTGACACCTATTCTGATTTCTTCCTTGCCGTCTTCATACCTGAGGTTGAAGATCTCCAATGATTCTTGGTACGGTTGAATCAATTTTGATTCTTGCTGTAGCAGTCTGGCTAACTCCTCCGGGAGTTCATAATCTTCATCATAATCTTCCTCAACTTGACAAATTGGATTTTCGAAGTCATAATTAGCCACAACAGTATCGTTGTCAACGAAATTCGAGTTGGATCTGCATGAATGATTCATGCTTTATTTTAGAATACGGACAAAGAAAAATAAAATATGAGACATTGCCGATTTTGTTTTGTTGAAAAAACATGAAAAAGAAAAAACAGGGAGCGTGATTGTATGCGAAACACTTCTTTATTTCATATTTAAAAAATGATGAAAACAACGGGGGACCTACAAGCTCCACTATGCCTTGGGCACATGCATAGGGATCTGAAGTTAAAAACAGGAAATTACGTTTGACAGAAAGTGACTTCAGGTATATCAACTTATGTCCAATTATTGAGTGTCTGGTTCGTTGCTTTCTTATATACAAAGCAATCGGCTTCAAAAGCGTTGATATTGTCATCCACCATGGTGACTTCCCCTTGAAAGAGATGTCCAGAGCTCACGAACTTCTATGAGATAGAGAGAATCAGCTTGTCCTTTGCTGTGGGAAATCTTTGCTGAGTTGTCTGCCTTGAATAATACCCCAAGCTAGGTCTATTTTTGTTGGTAGGGAGCTCCAAGACTCTCCCTCATCCTTCTGAATGACCTGCTTTGATCACTGATCCGTGCATTTTGATACATATTCTTCTACTATTATACGTAGGCAACTCTATTTATTGTGTTTTTATATTTAAGTTTGTTTTTGGTTTTATTTTATTTTCGTACTTTATTTTCAGCATAAATAGTTATTTGATACCTTGTTATTATGCAGATCATAACCTGAGCTACGAGGATAAGATTGATGCGTTCTAATATGCGCTGGAAAGCTGAGAGGATAAGCTAAAAGTTTCATGTTGAAGTTAGAAACTGATTCGGAGTGAAGAAGAGTCGAATAATTCGTTTTATTTTCAGACTTAAGAAAATACTTAGTAGTTTTAGGATTGGGGGGATTCAGAATTCATGAAATACAGAATATGGCATATGATTACCATGAAGAGCTAATTCCCAAAGAGTTGATCTGCTGTATTCCAATTCCACTTTGAGTTTTTTTAATTTCAGTTTAATTTCGATTTCTTTTCAATTCTTCCTATAAGCTTGTTTGCTTAATTCGATTACTTTCATTTGCTTAATTCGATTGTTTCTTATTGGATAGAGTTGATTAAATTTGATTGTTTGTATGATCCTTAACTATAATCACATTAGCGTAGCTTTTTCGTTATCGTGTTGGATTAATTTGCGTTTGCTTAATTCACGTCTGCTTAAATCCATTTTCTTAATTCGGAAATTAGGAACATACATCATATAATACCAATTGTACTTGTCAGTGGGTTTTGTAATCGAATGGGATTGAATCCGCTAGGGAATTGAAATTATAAGAATCGATGATAAGTCGGAAATCGATACAATAAATTATCTTATTTATCAATTTTACTTTTATCTTTAATCATCTTCGATTTAAATATTGAACCTTAAAAGCCTCCTTCTTTTCATTCGTTTGGTTATAATATTTAAGAGTCTTTGTGATACGACATTCGAGTGTCGCTTCCATTTTACTACACTTTTAAACTTGTTTTTGACCTGTGTGCGACAGCGGATCAAATTGGCGTCGGTGTCGGGGACTCTTGTAGATTTTAATCATTATTATATTCTAACCATTATTATAGTCATAGGTGCTGTGTTTTAGCATTTTTTGTCCTAACTTTCTTGCGTTATGGTCTTTTCGTGTTTTAGGATAAAAAAATCTATTTTTTAAAGAAAATTGTCTCAAATTATTTCAATTCTTTGTCGATTCATTAGGGAAAATCACAGAACAAAAGCATTTATTTAGAAACTAAATAGTGGAAGTCATCCTAAAAATCCGAAATTCCTTATTTTTTATTTTTTATGATTTTTTTTTTCTGTTTTGATAGTTTTGGAAAATTTCGAAAAAATTCTTAAAATTCTTAATTGACGTTATTAGATTAATTTTCGTGTTTTTGTATTTTTTTTCCTTTTATTTTAATAGTTTTTTTCCGTATTTGAATTGTTTTTTCATAATAGGGATATTGTCGGTATTTTCTTATTTGTTGCTGCATTGCTGAATTAGATATGTGTTTTCTCATTGTTTGTTGATTTTTTTCTATTGAGTTTAATATGGCTGACAAAAGAACTCTGAGAGAACTTGTTGCCCCTGATGTTAATTATAATGCTTTATGTATTGAGTATCATGTTGCTGTCAAATCCTTGATTGGGAACATGTCATTTAACTCCTAACAGTTCATAACAAGGGATAATTTTGTGGTCCAAGTAAAAGGTGTGAATGAGATTTAGGTTTCTTCTTCCAACAAGGCCATAGAAACCAAAATTGATGAACTTACCTCTTTAGTGAAACAATTGATGTTACCCCTTCCACCATCACCACCACATAACCCTCCATAAGTAACCACCTCTTTACCTTCTGAACTTCACTAGAGGAACTTGTCAAGCAAATGGTTGTAAACAGTCTCTAATTTCAGCAGCGAACAGATTGTAGTATTCAGACTTTGCAGACACAAATTGGACAACTTTCCACTTCAATGAATACCATGCAACAAACTCAAGGATCAAACCAACTACATGCCAAAATAGTAGTTAATCCAAAAGGCTCTAATGTGAGTGCAATTTCCTTGAGATCAGAAAAAGTTACAGAACCATCCCCAGAAAAAAATAAAGAAAAGTTACAGAACTCTATTTTTAATCCAAAAGGCTCTAATGTGAGTGCAATTTCCTTGAGGCTGAAAAAAAGTATGTATCACCAATCCTTTTTCCACAAAGAGTACTGAAAAGTAAGAAGATTGACGAGGAAGAGCATTCTGTTTTTCAAATAGAGTTGCTTTCTGAAGTTGTCGATGAAGCTTATTCTGATTTGTTTTCAGTTGATTTTCCAACTTTATCTGGTTTTGATGATACTTACTCATGTGATGATTGTACTAACACTAACCTTTGTATTGTTTGTGCTGTGATTGATGCTGCTTTGCAGGATGACAGTGTAAATGAAGTTATTTACGTAGCTGAAGCTCTTGACATTTCGGCTGCCTCAAACATACCATCCATTGAACAACCATATTTTGTAGAGCCTAAACCACTTCAAAAGGATTCATATTATTCATCAAAGCTTCAACTTAAGCAGAAACATAAGAAGGGAATTGGATGGACCTTGGTTGACGCTCGTGATATTAGCCCATCCATATGTATGCATATGATCTCACTTAAAGATGAAACAAAAGTAGTGAGGCAACCCCATAATCCTTTGATTCTTGGTGTTGTGAAAAAGGAGATCACTTTCACGCGTCCATTCAAAACTTTTACTTATCGAAGATTCTTCTTTGATCCTGGAATACAAGGCAAATGCACTAATCAAAATTTCAAGGTCAATTGATACTACCCAAAGCTACTCCATGAGAACCCGACTTTGAAAGAAGAGACTGTAGAAGAGCTCTCTTTGGCAAAGGCTGCTTATGCAATCATTTATCCGCCTTGACTCCTCGGGTGTGTTCTTTCCTTTCTCTCACTCTTATTTTGTATTTATGCTCTTTCATTGAGGATTATGTTTTAAGTGTGGGGGAGGGGACCATTTATTTTTTTTCTTTGTTTGGTTTTTAGTTTTTCTCTATTTTGGTTTTTGTTTGCTTTCTTAAAAATAAATTCCATGTTTTTTCCTTTAGTTTTTGAGTTACAATTATGAGTATTTTTCTTAGTTCTCTTGACTAAAGTCTTGTGGTATGATGTGAAAAATTTGTTGTGCATTTTTAGTATGATAGGTAGAACTAAACTCTAAATTGTACATCATTTGTGGTAAATCAGTTAACCTGTGAAATTTTGAGTCTTATATGGATAACGTACAAAAATACATCTCTTTCTTTCTTATGTGATTCACTCATGTCTATTAGTCTCTAGAACTTGAATTGACTCTTGTTGATGTTGTTGTTTACTTATGCACACTGATATGATAAATGCAATTTTATTTTTTATTTTTTAGTCAGTTAGCCAAAAAGTCAACCATGAAATAATATCATCCCTTGTTTGAAACCTCCTTGAGGCTATTATCCTTTTTTTTTGTTTTAAAACTCATTACAAACCGTGAAGTGAAAAACAATGTTATCACCCTATTCAAAGGGTTGAAAGAGTCTTGTTTGGAGTTATGTGGAGTTGAATAATTATGTTTGTAATATTTCAGAAGTTGGTAGAAAAAAAAAGAAAATAGAAAAGAAAAAAATGAATGAAAAAAATAGAAGGATGTATACATGTCAATACATACTCCTTATGAAAAGAAAAAAGAAAGAAATAAAAAGAGAAAGGAGAAGAAAAATATGAATGAAAACAGTTACTATAGAGTTGTTGAAGTGAACGAAATATTTTATAAATTCAACTCCTGCGGTTTCTTTCAAGTCTCTTTTGTCTCTTTGAATTTTAGTCTAGTACCCCCTTAGGATTTATCTCACCCTTACCCTAGTCACGTTACAACCAAATAAAAGTCCTTTTGATCGTTGTGTGCATGTATTTCAATTGTGGATGTTAGAGTCTTTTCAAGCTTATGGTAGTACTAACTTTCATGTTGTGCTTTGAGCGTAAACAGTTAACCTAAACACTTGAGAGTTGAGTGAATTTTATCCTGTGAGGATCTTACTGCTTTTGGATGTACTATTTGGTAATCTGTTTTCCTATCTTCTTTGAATGTCACAAGAATTTTGCTTAGACTTAGAATCTGCACATTAGCACCATATTCTTAAAGCTTAGACTTAGAATTTTTCCTGCACCTTGCATCTTGATAACCTTTGGAATTGCATGTTTTGTTTGTTCTTGTTTTCTATTTTAAGTTTTGAACTAATAATTTTGCTCGGAGTACAAAAGTCCAAGTGTGGGGGAATTTGATTAGTGCATTTTGATACATATTCTTCTACTATTATACGTATGCAACTCTATAATTTATTTTATTACTTTTACTATTTTAGTGTGTTTTTATATTTATGTTTATTTTTGGTTTTATTTTATTTTCGTACTTTATTTTCAGCATAAATAGTTATTTGATACCTTGTTACTATGCAGATCATAACTTGAGCTACGAGGATCAGATTGATGTGTTCTAATATGTGTTGGAAAGCTGAGAGGATAAACTAAAAGTTTCATGTTGAAGTTAGAAGCTGATTTGGAGTGAAGAAGAATCGAATAATTCGTTTTATTTTCAGACTTAAGAAAATATTTAGTTTTTGGGCCGATTTTGTATTTTTTCGGGTCGATTGCTATTAGGCCCAAATTCCATTGCTCTATTTAAACAACTTAGTAGTTTTAGGATTGGGGGGGATTCATAATTCATGAAATAGAGAATAGGACATATGAATACCATGGAGAGCTAATTCCCAAAGAGTTGATTTTCTGTATTCGAATTCCACTTTGAGGTTTTTATTAATTCCATTTAATTTTGATTTCTTTTCAATTCTTCCTATAAACTCGCTTACTTAATTCGATTACTTTTGTTTGCTTAATTAGATTGTTTCTTATAGGATAGAGTTTATTAAATTTGATTATTTGTAGGATCCTTAACTATAATCACGTTAGCGTAGCTTTTTCGTTATCGTGTTGGATTAAGTCGCGTTTGCTTAATTTGCGTCTGCTTAAATCCGTTTATTTAACTTGGAAATTAGGAACATACATCATATAATACCAATTGCGCTTGTCAGTGGGTTTTGTAATCGAATGAGATTGAATCCGCTAGGGAATTGGAATTATAAGAATCGATGATAAGTCGGAAATTGATACAATAGATTAGCTTATTTATCAATTTTGCTTATACCTTTAATCATCTTAGAGTTAAGTATTGAACCTTAAAACCACACTTCTTTTCATTCGTTTGGTTATAATATTCAAGAGTCCTTGTGATACGATATTCGAGTGTCGCTTCCGTTTTACTACACTTTTAAAATTGTTTTTGACCCATGTGCGACAACAGATCAATCACAGTCTGAGCGTCCCTTAATGATGAAATCGGGAGCTCAAGTTTTCCGAATACTCTTCCATTAAGAGGATTCATCAACATGTTGGCAATCTCGAATTCCTAAATCGGTGTCTCATGAATCTCCTAATCTACCTCGACACACCGAAAAGAAGATAATTGGCTGACCAGGATGTCTTCCTTCCCATCAATGATGATCAGCTTCTCATTGACGATAAATTTTAATTTTTGATGGAGGGTGGATGTGACTTCTCCCGCAGCATAGATCCATGGGCGACCCAGGAGACAACTATATGCTGGATAAATATCCATCACATAGAAAGTTACAAAGAAAGTGTAAGGTCCTATTTTAATAGGAAGATCCACTTCTTCAATGACGGACCAGCAGGAACCGTCAAAAGTTCAAACTATCAGCGCGCTGGGCTTCATTAGCAGGACCTCTATCGTCAGCTTTGTCAGGGATTTTTTTGGAAGCACGTTCAAAAAAGATCCAATGTCCACTAAAACCCTGGACATTATGGTGTCAACATATTCAATGGATACATACAAAGCTTTATTATGAGCCTTTACTTCAGGAGGCAATTCATCATCATAGAAGCCTAAGCATCCACTTGAGGCTATATTTGCCACTACCCCTTCAAATTGATTTACGGTGATCTCTCGGGCCACGTGGGCCATACTAAGAAACTTGATTAGAGCATCTTTATGGGATTCATAACATAATAGTAGCGAGAGTATAGAGATCTTAGATGGTGTTTGGTTGAGCTGGTCAACTACTTTGTAGTCATTTCTCTTGACAACATGGAGGAATCCTCCATATCATCTGAAGTGGCTTTGCCCCTGCTCCAGGTCGGTAGGTTGCTTACCCTTATTCTTGGCATTAGCTCTAGGATTATCTCTTTCAGGTGGTGGTGGTACTAGAATATGCAACCACTTCGGGTTATACCACCAACCCCTATAATGTTTACAGCTGGATCTTGAATTTTAGCAGGTTTCTAAATTCAACAGGATTTTGTATTTCAACAAACTTTTGAGTTTCCACATGTTTGTAAACTTCAGCAGGTATATGAATTATCAGAGGCCTTTGAGTTTCAGAAGACCTTTCTTATAGTCTTTTCCCATAAAGATAGGTTGTAGAATTGTAATTCCAGGGGACAACCTTAGTGCTTTCATTTGGGAAAGGAGTTGGCACCGTAATTACCAAGGGTATTATGGTAGCATTCACAATAGGTATTTGCACTGGATAGTAAGGTATTTCGAGAGTAGACACATCTTCGATCGCTGAAGTGTGTTATACCAAGAAGATGCCTTGGCCTATCAGTAACAGTATACCTTTTTTGAGCTCTCCACAACCTTGTGGATCGTGTAAACAACATGCACAATCAGAAGTGTATCCGGGGAACACGTTCCTTAGTAGCAAACGTTCTTTTACCACAAGCAAATGAGTCTTTATCATGTCAACCTTTGAGATATGGTCAACCTCACCAGACTCTTGTATCATGTTAACAGGATGGCAGACATGGGACGACAGCAGATTATTGTTAACATTGGGGCCTGCATGCGTGAGCGAGATGGCCTTGGAGTCAAGGAGATTTTGAACGTTGTACCTGAATTCCTTACAGATATCGATAGTGTGACCCGGTGCCCTGGTATGGAACTCACAACGTGCATTGATGTCATAGCCAGGTGGAAATGGCGTTGGTGGAGGTCTGGCTACCCTTAGCTTGACAAGAGAACCATTTAGCAAGTGGTTCAATAGTTTAGTGGAACTCATTGGGAGAGGGTCGAGCTTCCTCTATTGTCTTTTGAGGAGTTGTTAGCCTGACTGATATTGTTGATAGTTGTTTGGCCTAGGAGTGTACGAGTGTTGGTATTAAAAAGTCAGTTGATATTGAACTTGTTGTTCGACAGCAGGAATATCATACATATTCTATTGATAGTTGTTGGGAGTTACCTTTGCAACCTGATAATACGGGGTCTGGTAAGCCCTACCCCCCCTTGGAAGTTAATGCAACATTGGTCTCCCCCTATTTCTTTTTTGGGAAACCTGTATAAGGTTTCTTTGCGCAATTGAGGCAACAATAGGACCTTGGATCTTTCCAGTCTTCAAACCATTCTCGACCCGTTCTCCAGCGACAACGAGATCAGAGAAGCTGACAAAAGCACTTCCTATCATCCAATCCATATATGGGCCTTGGAGTGTACCCATGAACATATCAATAAGTTCTTTTTCAAATAGGGGAGGCTGGACCCTAGCAGCTAGGTCCCTCCAATAATGTGTGTATTCTTTAAAAGATTCTTCAGACTTTTGAGTCAAGCTCAGAAGTTGCATCCTATTGGGGGCCATGTCAGTGTTGTACTGATAATGTTTCAAGAAAGCCTTAACTAGATCTCTCCAAGAACGTACATGCGCATGTTCAAGTAGCATATACCATTCCAGGGATGCTCCACTGAGACTGTCTTGGAACAAGTGCATCAGTAGCTTCTCGTCGTCTGAGTAAGATGCCATTTTCCTACAGTAGGATCTGATATCGGTCTTGGGACAAGTAACACCCTTATACTTCTCAAAAGTAGGGACCTTAAACTTGGATGGGATTTTCACCCCTGGGACCAAGCATATATCAGCAACATCTAGACCGAAGGTGATAGTACCTTCCATAACCCTGAACCTTTCATCTAGCATTCAGATCCTTCTATCAAGCTCAGCAGGATATGTACCAAAGGGCTCATACAATGATTCATTTCAAGGCACAAAGAAGTCACAATCATGATCATACACACCATCCTAAGAACCTTTATGAACATGGACATGGAATCTGTTGATAACATTCACATTGGTAGGCACCCCCTCGGTAGGGACTTTAATAACAATAGGGACTCCGTTTCCCATAGCAGGATTAGTAATGGGCACATTGGCAGCAACCCTCTGGTTAGCTGGGTGATTCCCCTTTTGTCTATGGACAACATTCTGCATGACGTCCATGAGTTTCCCTAGCTGGGACCTCACTTGAGTCATCTCTTCCTGTAAGGCATCCTGGTTCTGTTCGATTCTTTCCATAGCGATCTTTTGCTTAGCTCGAGTGTTGTAGAAGTGAGAAGTCAGCTTGACGGTGAGAGTTACTAAATAAAAGTCCAAAATAACGATGAGATCATCTAGGTGTATTATAAAATGCATGACTATGTGATTGATGCATGATGCATGTTTGCTTTTATTCTCGAGGAAACCTTATATGATTCAAAATGCAACAGTAAAACATTATAAAATGGAAAATAAAGTAAGAACACTGAATTCAAAACAAGTCCAACATTTTATTCATGAATTTGATATTAAAATTACAAAGAGGTATAATAAAGGAATTTAAAACATGTAAAAGGAAAACATTAAAGTTGTGGTTAGATAGCACGCTTTGCTTTCCGCTCATTTAACTCCTTCATTTCAACTTTGAACCTTCTCATCAATAGATCACAAAGGTAGATGAATCAGAGTATAGAGTAGGGAGTGGTGTTCTCATTAGCATCTTCCAGAGCATCCTCTAGCTTCCAAGTAACTTCCTTGGTTAACTCGTTGAAGAACCTTACTAAACAATCATATGTGGCTCAGTATATAGCGGTAGAAGGTTACAATAAGTTAATAGATCCAACATAAGTATCAAGAAAACTATTCATACGATATTTCTCACTGAGCCATCCAAAACTCTCATTCTTCAAGGCAGAAACACGATCTCTCCAATGTTCGGCACCCAAGGTAGCAAGTTCAACTTTGTGACATTTCTCTCTCCAGATTTGAGGTGTGATATAGAAAACCCCGATTACTTCCTCTTTGAGATGAGATTCCACCTCTACCTTGGCATTGGCATAACAGAGAGAAAACTTGAGTTTCTAAATCTCCAAGTCGGATTCATCTCTTAATACATTCTTCTCTTTAACAGCCAATTTGAACCAATGGTGGTTGTCACCATGCTCCTTTTCTGTCTATTTCAACTGTTTTCTGAGAGAAGTTAGCCCCACATCAACTTGAGCTAAACCACCTTGGTAATTATCTTTGAGGTTCTCCTCAATTTTTGCCTTCTTTCTGCTTTCTGACAAGAGCTCAATATCTTATTCACTCTTTCTTTTCAACTTAGCATGATCTCTATCCAATGCATGTAGCTTCAATTGCAAGTCTTTATTCTCTTTAGTTAATTGTGCAATAGTTGCTTTCAATGCATATACTTCTTCCTTGGATGCATATATTGGCTCTGGTTCTGGGGGAGGAATTTGGACCTCCACACTGTAAGGTATCTTGACTTCTTTCTCCCTTAGTACCACCCACTGGAGATACGACTCCTTAGCTTGGCAATCACGTTTTCCTAGCTCTTTGCCTTTGCGATGAATCTGAGTCCAAGCTTGTTTAATCTTCTACAAACTATTTGGGTCCTTAGTTCCCAAACTGGGTAAGATGAAGTCCTTCGGTAATTCATCCCTAGCTTTGTTCTCCATGAAGCATCCCAACTACCTCATGGCCAACAAAGGGTTGTAATTGATGCAACCTCGTGGACCCATGAGTAGCACATTCGGGAAGTCTCCACAATTCATGATAACTTGCTATATGTTAGATTTAGGAAGGTATCAAACCACAACTTCAGCACTAAGGGAGGCAAACTTCTGAGACCACCTCAACTCCCTTAAGAAGTCTACCCAAGGCCCCTTTTGAGGCATGTGATATAAGAGCCAAGTGTATAACAATGAAGTACAACTCACTACGATGTCCTTCTTCTTCTCATGCCTAGTGTGTAAGCAATAATACACATCAGACACTAAGGCAGGGACAGGATTCCGAGATATGAACACACTGATGATGGAAGGGTTTATGTAGTCGTTGTCATTTGGAAATAGGATGACTCCATAAATCATAAGGGCTAGAGTAACACTGAAGGGAAGCCATTTCCCTTCTTTCTCCAAGTCTCATGCCTTTTCTTCCAATAACTTCCTAGAAAACCCCCTAGGTCCCATACCAAGGGCCACCTCTTCAACGGATAAGTGGAGTACTTTAGCAACTGATTCAGGCATCAACAGTTCATCCAACTTTGCAAGAGGAGTCTTTGACATACCAACCTAGAATCCTCTCGTACTATTCAATTGTCGGAGCCAACTAAAAGTCTTTGAAGGTAAAGAATCTGAGTGGTGGATCATAATACTGAGATAAGGCCCCCAAGGCTTAGACGTCTATAGAGGTAGTAAGAATATCCAAGATCTATCCATATCTACAATTGAAGTTGTTCTTCTTGCAAGGAGTAATTTTGCTGCTGAGAGCTAAGAGAGTATCCACTCTTTGAAGCTTGAACTTGAGTGGAAGGGTATTCTTCTTATCCGACCCCATCTCGGAATGTTCACTGCACAATTACAAACCCTTATGATTCTCCAAGAATAAGGCCTAAGTATGTATGCAGTGCAATATGTTATGAGTGCATATGCTAAAAGAGGACAAGATCACTGTATATTCAAGGTATGTTGAAGGTTAAGTTTCCCTGCAAGATACCCATATACCCTCATAAGATGAGTACTAAGACTTTTGAAGATGCTTAGATTCACGGATCATGAGGCAAAAGTATCATTATCGCCACAAGATAACTTGTGAGTTAACAATACTTTCAGGATGATCTATTCTAAGGGAAGTTGCCTTCAACTTCAAAAGCCAAGGGTTTTCTAAAGGTCCTCAGAGTCAAGGACCCTCTTTGGAAGAATGACTGTCAGTACAAACGTGACTCGCCTGCCAACGAAACTCCAAAAACAATCTACTCAAAGGGGGGTCTCCATATCTCCCCCTTAAGACAACTACGTCCGAAAGGTCAATACAAAGAGCCCTCATATCTTAGGTAAACTCTCTAAGCCTGTGTATTGGGCTTTTCACTCCATAGTATTCACCCCACAAGATCACAGCAAGATAATATATAGCAGGAATATGTACACATGAATGGATAAATAAAGCAAGCGATAATAGAAATGAACACCCAAGGAAAAAGGATGCGTGCAAGCTTGGCTTGACTCACTTTTGGGAACTCCATATTGTCCCTAGCAGAGTCGCCATCTATCGCACCGCGAAAAATACAGAGTCGCCACCAAATTTTATTTATTCCAAAGGAAAGGGAAAATAGAGATAAAATCCCAAATGAGAATGTTCTCGCAACCAAGAGAGGATTCAGAAGTCGGTTATGCAAGGGGAAGGTATTAACACCCCTCACATCCATCGTACTCGATGGGAACCACTTGCTTGTATCAATGTATATGGATGTTGTTTATCTGTATGTTGCTTGCTATAAGGAATGAGATGAAAGAATAAGATTGGGAGAGAAAATAAATTTTAAATTAATGTGCTCGCCAAGGATTTGGGCTCTTGTGCCTACGTATCCTCATACGTGCAATGAGTAAGTCAGAGCTCCGTAGTTCGGCTCAGAAATGGAGTATGTGTTTGTTTATTTTAACTGAGCAGTGTTGATGTTCGCATGCTACTATTCACTTGCTTGTATACTCTGTCATGGGAGCGGGAAGTATTTGCTTGTTTGCAGTGAAGTGGATGTGCTTGGATCACACTCTAGCAGTTAAACATTACTTGCTCACACATGGAGGCTTAAGCGTCGTTCACGGTAGAACGAAAGTAACATGTTCTTTTTGAAAGGTTTTGAAGAGAGTACACTGAGGAAATATATGATTTGATTTGTTGGGGTTAATTTTATATGCGAAGACAAGCATCAGACCCTTGGCTAGTCACAGTCAACAGTCCAAAAACTCGGGAGTTGAGAGGACAATGTTATCCTAAACACTCTTTATCGTCCAAAAGAGATTTGAATTATGAAAAGAGGTTTGGTAAGTGTAATCATTGGAACTTAAAGGGAGACAAGTATCTGACTCTTAACTAAGTACGACCAACAATCATAATACTTAGGAATCGAGAGGACAATGGTATCCTAACTACCTTTTTTCTCCCTCATTAGATGTTTTAAGGGGGAAGTCAAGTGTCGGGTCCTTAAGCTAGGTACGACTGACAACCCAAGTACTTGAATCTTGTGTACACGCACGTACACCCCATTTTTTCATTCCAGTTTGTTATGAAAATGTTTGAAAAAAGGCACTTGACGTTGGATCAAGTGTTTGAGATTATGAAAAGAGTGTGTGAAGAGTGGAGGAGAGAGATAGAATGAGATTGAGAAAATAATGGATTAGCAATGGATAATGGATCATGGAGTAAATGAGAGATACTTGGTGTTGGATCAAGTACTCGTGTTGCAATGGTGTGAATTTAATTTGGAAAAACAACTTGACGTTGGATAAAGTACCTTTTGTTTATTTTGAAATACTTTATTTTATCGTTTGTTTTTATCTTTTTTAGTTAGCATGCGTGATGAACTAATAAAAGAAATAAACCTAAGTTATTACATGTTCATGGGGTGGGGGAACATATAACCCACAATAGGGGATGGATCCATACGATACAAATGGAAGTGGAAAATAAAAAATTAGACAAGTTACAAACCATGTACCATGCCTAAAACATGCAAGTGGCATGGTACCTCACACAATATAAGTTAATTGAATTAATAAAAGAGTAGTGGGTAAATTGGATGGCTTGAATCTCAAATTCAAATATAGATACAAAAAACAACAAATGGGGTTAGTATGCATTAACAAAATGGAATTAAAATGGGTATTAAAA
The DNA here is from genome assembly GCF_024323335.1 of Lathyrus oleraceus. Taxonomy (NCBI): domain Eukaryota; kingdom Viridiplantae; phylum Streptophyta; class Magnoliopsida; order Fabales; family Fabaceae; genus Lathyrus; species Lathyrus oleraceus. The sequence goes on along the minus strand of NC_066579.1, from coordinate 275,530,789 downwards.
TCCTAAACAAATGGATGAAATGATAAGATGATAAGATTATGGTAAGCCTAATGGACATACAAGCATATCACATTAAATTGAAATGTCATTTTCAATTTAAATTCGATAACCCATTTAAAATATGAACAATTAAAGTGGGATTTAAAGGTACGTGAATATGTCATATGTGAATTAAATCAATTTAAATCCTAATTAACAAAAACATATTAATTCAAGAATTATGGATCACCCAAAATAAATAAATAAAAACATGGCTAATCAAGTATTTTCAATGGATTTTTTCATGGTTGTCAAATGGATTAACTCTAAACATGTTAGAATTCTAATTGTCCTCAATTAAATTCTAACAACACCATTAAACAATTCCTAATATTTTCTAATCATCTCACCCAATTAAAATCAAGATTAATACACAAGACTTAAAATCATGAACGGAAATATCAAGAAAATGTCAAAGAAAAAACAAAACACAAAACAAAACAAAACAACAATTCAATGTGCCAGGGAGTTTGAATGCTGGAAAAGGGGTGCAAGGCCACAAAGGGAGCGCGGGCTTTGGCTTGAAAGGCCCATTGCAATTATCTCTTTGTGAGAAAAATGATGAGAGAGCTCTTGATGAATGTGAGGTTCTCAATATATAGGTGTTGATGATTCAACTGATTATGTTATCCAATTAGTTAGGGGTTTGTTATTTCTGTTATGCCCTGAATCGGTAGTTGCAAAATCAGTTGGAGTTAGTTATCGATTAAGAGGGAAGTTAGTTTAGTTATGGAAGTGAATGAAGTTATGTCTATTTGAGTTGTTGTGAGGAATTATTCTATTAGTTAGGAATGATTCAGTTATATGTCAGTTGGAATTGTTAGAAAATATGTGGGTTGAACTAAATTTTAACACCTATGTTATGTGAATGCAGGTTGAATTGGATTTTACAGATGAGTGGAAATATTAATGAGCTGCTGATTTATGGAATTTTGTTGCAAGCTGAATGAATTTGTAGTGGCAATGTTATGAAAATGCAGGTGGGTTATATGGTGATGTTATGCACTTTAGATTTCTGTTTGGAATGGTTTGCCTGCATGGGAACTGATTTGTGAGCTTCTATGAACCTGATGTTACAACAATGGTTTGTGCAGGCTATGGCTCAAATGTTTGATCAAGGTTGGATGATTTGTAACTCACTTGCCTAGGCAATGCTTGGATGATTTGTAACTTGCCTTAGGTGTGGTTTTGTATGTTTTGCAATGATGGCGTTCTGACTGTTATAGGTTTGGTTGTGGACTAGTTAAGTTCTGGTTTAGGCTTTGTTATGTTATGATTATTATTGGCTTTTACATTATAGGATATATTCTAGGTCTGATTGCATTGTTCGATATTTCTGAACTGTGTTAATGAATGGCTTATTGCAGATTTGTGGATCAATTTGCTGATTGATGATTGGTTTCATTGAAACCTGGTTTTTTGCCTTTGCAATTCTGACTTCATATTATGCCTTGCTTCATGATTTTCAATTGTGCCCTTCTGACTTCATAATGATGAGTTTTTATTCTCACTTCAAACTCTGACCTTGGTTCATTGGCTTATTTTGCTAGGTCTATGTTCGTCAATCAAGCATGCCATGAAGTGGACAATGGTTGGACAAAAGCTCATGGCATCAAAGTTATAATTTGAAGTATCCATCATGGAATGGTCAATCAAAAATCAAAAGTTAAATATTGAAGATTGGATTAGAAATAGGATGGGGATTTGAGGATGAAAAAGGTTGGGTTGACTTTGGTCAAAGTTGACCAAAGAGTCAACTGTTGACCAAAGTCAACATTTGGTGAACACACTAATTTTCTGCATTTTTATCATGTAATGAACCTTTTATGGATTGTAATGAATGGAATTGAATATTCTTGGATGAAAATGGATTGTTTTTAAATTGATCTTAAACATGAACATGATACTTGAATGACCTTAAATTTGCCATGATGAATTGAACATGTATAACCATGAATCAAATATGAGCATGACTTGTAATTGACTTATAATTAAAGCAAAAGATCCAATGAAATGAAATATGAGAAAATGGCCCATGACAAATCTTGAATGAACCATTAACATGAATCAAAATACTTGAATGAATTGTGGGTGGACCAAAACCAAACTAAAGGAAGTAATGGATGATACAAAGAATAGATGAACTTAGGCCTTAGCATGGACCCATGGACAATGAAATTGTATGAACCAATGGACACAAAAATGAACAAACCCTAGTTGTATCATGAAATAGGACTTAAGCAAAGATTCATGAACCAATCACTAATGGTATGCCAATGGCAAGAAATGAACTTGAAATACATTGACCAAATGAAATAGCAAGGCATAGACCAGGCACTTGAAATAGCCATATAAAATAGGCCTAAGCAAGACATGAACTTGGACTAGGCATGAAGAAATGATCATATGAAATGCTAGGGATGAATTGAATCAAGTGGAAGTTATGATGCCATGGAAATGGGCTCGAACCAATGATCATAGACAAACAAGAGATGAATATGTAAGGCCATGAGGTGAATGCTAATCAGACTAAAGAAAAATGATGAACAAGTGTGCCTTGAATAGATCTTGACCAAGTAAGTGAAACACACACACACCATGGAATGATGATTAACCAATGAAGTGGAGTTAGAGGCATACCCAAGGAGTGGTAGCCATACATAGGGGTTGGGGACGCCATGATCAAGTGAGGATCCAAAATTAGGGTTTTGCTTCACCAGGAAGCCATAAATGGATCACAAATGTTGGGCACACTACACAATCTCCAAGAGATACCTCCAATTAGGGTCTGATAGTTTGAGTCACCTCTAGCTGTAGGGAAACACTAGTTTCCACTAGGTGCAAGCACAAAGCTTGGAATCTAAGATACCTGTCCTCTTGTATTGGACCATGATTATTCAGATGAAATGAATGATCACAACGATATACAAATGATTAGAGTTAGTGATCTAGATGAACCTTGTGAAGGGTATGGTGAATTTTGGGGTATGACAACAACCTTACAGGACTTTTGATTAAAAATGATGTCATAACCATTTTCACTAAGTCAACTAATAGATAATTAGTTGTGCATCAAACCATCGACCAAAAGAACATTAGTAATAGAAGTAAGTTTACCGTTACTAATAGTTCCAGAGCCAATGATCTTTCCATTTTGGTTTCCTCCGAAATCAACGAAGCCTCCACACTTAAGTTCCAAATATTAGAACATAGACCTTCTTTCCGTCATATGTCGCGAGCATCCACTGTCCAGGTACCATGATTGGTGTTTTAACTGAGTCGCTAAGGATGTCTGCAAGATAAATTATTTTATCCTTAGGTACCCACTTTCTGGATCCTCTTTTGTTAGTTTTTCGAAAGTTTCTTACAAATTTGGGTCTTTGTGCAGAAGGATAATCACAGGGAATTTTTGCATGATACTTAGGTTTTAGAATTGAGTTCTTATCCTTTGTATGTTTCTGTGTCTATGTAAAAAAATCAAGCTCAGTGCCAGCAGGCACGAAGTGCTCATAGAGAGGTTTTAGTTTAACCTTCTGACTTTTGTAATGTTTTAAAGTTTTTGTACAACCTAAACCTTTCTTGTCATTTTTGCTAACTCCATTTATTAAAGAATCCATTTTGCTTCTACCTATGCTTTTAGCCAGAATGTACTGGAATGCTTTGTCATATTTGATGATGTAATCAGTACCAGAAGCTTTTGAGACTATTTCTTCCTCTAATTTTGAAATTTTGCTTTTCAATGCAGAGTTATTACTTTCTAAATAAAAAAGTTTTTTATTGAGGGAAGAAATATTTTTCTCATACTCATTACTAATTTTAGAAGCAACTACTTGGACTTGTTTAAGGTCCTTGTACTTTCTCTGAAGACTCTGATACTTTTCCAGTATTTCAGAGAGATATAACTCTAAATCAGAACAAGATAGATTAGAAAATACCTCTTCATAATCGGAGTCTGATTCTAATTTTGACAACACCTTGTCTTCTGGTTCTTCAGAACCTTCTGGATCAGTTGTTGTTACCATCAATGCAACGTTGGCTTGTTCCTCGTCAAAATTTTCTTCGTTTGATTTTTAGTCATCCCATGTAGCCATCAGCCCCTTCTTGCCTTTAGAAAAATTATTCTTAGTCCTTCTGTCCTTTTTCAGCTTAGGACATTCATTCTTGTAGTGGTCTAGCTCCTTGCACTAAAAGCAGATAACCTCTTTACCAGAACCTTGCTTCTTCTGTCCAGACGAAGAATCAGAACAACCAACATTCCTTCTAGCTCCTCTGAACTTTCCTTGACCATTATGCATATGCTTCCAGAGTCTGTTGACCATCTTTGCAATCAGGGACAACTCATCACCATCTTCTGAGTCTTCATTAGAAACTTCTTATTCTTCCTTAGCTTTATAAGCTCTTGTCTTCTCAGACATAGACTTTAAAGCAACAGATTTACCTCGCTTATGAGGTTCATCTTCCTCGAGTTCAATCTCGTGGTTTCTCAAATAACTAACAAGTTCTTCAAAACTAATACTGTTAAGATCCTTTGCTAGCTTCAAAGCAGTTACCATATGTCTCCATTTTTAGGGAGACTTCTGATTATCTTCTTGACATGGTCAGCCGTAGAGTATCGTTTGTCCATAACTTTCAGTCCTGCAATAAGCATATAAAATCTTGAGATCATAGTCTCAATGGTTTCATCATCTTCCATTTTGAATGCTTCGTACTTCTGGATTAAGGCCAAGGCCTTTATCTCCTTTACTTGAGCATTCCTCTCATGAGTCATCCTCTGAGATCCGAATATGGATTTGGAAGAATCTATGTTTGTTATCTTCTCATACTCGGTATAAGAGATAACATTTAGCAATATAGTTTTATACTTGTGATAATTTTTGAAATCTTTCTTCTGTTGATCACTCAAGGCACTTCTTGTTATATTATTTTCTTCAACATTAACTGGGTAAACGTAGCCATCTACTTCAAGATCCCAGAGATCAACATCGTAACCTAGAAAGAAGTTTTAGATTCTATCTTTCCAATAATCAAACTTCTCACCATCTAAGATTGGTGGTTTAGCACTGTACTGATATCTCACATTGTTGTTAACAACATTAGCAGCAACCATTTTTCTCACACAAACTAGATCGATACTAAACACAATGAAGTTTTGATAAAACTTTTATCACAATCCTAATCGAAGCTCTAATGCCAATTGAAGATGTGAAAAACACAAGAAAGAGGGGTTTGAATTGGATTTTAAAAAACAAACGATTTTTCTCAACTCAAGAACACCACTTAAATGATAACAACAAAATGATAAAAACACAAGTATTTTTATTCTGGTTCGCTTGAAACTCAAAGCTACTTCAGTTCACCCGCCAAGGTGATTTTTCCTTATACCCTAGGATTGAATCCACTATAATCAACTAATTACAAGAATCATAAAGAATACCCTTCTTTGTCTTCTAAAAGATCCCACTATATCCTAGTCTCCTTAAAATCAAACAAACACTTTGAATAAAGTTTTGTGTGTTTAAAAGATGCTTCTACACAAGCAGATTTTACACAAATGAATTATAAACACTTAAAGAAAAACTGTGTAGAAAAATTGATAACTTTTCACAAAGAAATATACTTGTCAAATGTTGTAGCGCTTTTGCAATTCTTCTAAGCTCAAAGTCCTACTTATATAGCATAAGAAAAGAGACCGTTGGAGGGGAAAATGGGGATATCAAATAGAGAAACTGTCTACCGTTGGATAGGTGAAAGGAGTGATATTATGTATTGTCCTTTGCCCACAAATTCAGTGACAGGTGTGACGAATAATACTATCCTTGCCCACGATATTAGGTAGTGGAAATAATATTTGATTTGTACTATGTACTATTTGATCATGTATCCATTTGATCTTATATTCAAGTTCATTGGATTCTATGAAAGTTGATGAAGCATGAAACGAAGAAACATATAGTTGGATTCAGAAACTTCAGAATCTTCGGTTAGTACCTTGACAACGTCGTCAGTCTGGCTTGAGATCTTCAATATCTTCAGAATATTCATAGTCTTTAGAATCTAGAGTTAGAACCATGATAACCTCAACGTCTGCCTTGAGATCTTCAAAATCTTCACCTTAGTAACAAAGTTCAGAATCTTTACATTCTTCACAAGCTTGACGATCAGAGTCACATCCAAAAGAAGAAGTGGATAAAATGTTGCAGCAACAACCTAACATCTCTTCAGATGCTTCTCAGGAGTCAATCAATACATAAGCAAAAAGAGCATTGCAACAACAACTTGATATCTTTCAGAACTTCTCATGATTAACGCATAAGCGAAATTTGGGACATAATATTCAGAAACTGAGGACGTTGCACGTCATATGCTCAGAATCAAATCTGGTTATTAAAGCTACATAAAAACAAACCATTAGGGTATCAATATTGTTCTTATACAAATAGAATATTGTTATCATCAAAACTCAAGGTATACATGCATAGCTAAATCATGTTCTAACATGACCAACACCGATAACCAGAGTAACTCTCAGGAACACATGATCTTTCTAATTGAACTCAATTGTGTTCCTTCTCTTATCATGATAGCTCATATGATAACTCTGTGAAGCTTTAATCTTCTCTTGGATCATCTTGATATTATCAGTAGTCTACTGAACTATCTCAAGTCCAAGCACCACACTCTCATCATAACCATACTAACACAAAAGTGTCCTACACCTTCTACCATAAAATGTCTCACAAAGGTGTAATTCCAATGCTAGAATGGAAACTACTATTGTAGGTGAACTTAACCAACGACAAGTACCTGCCCATTTACCCCCCTGCTCCAAAACACACGCTCTCAGGAAATCCTCCAAAGACCGAATAGTTCTTTCTGTCTAATCATTTGTCTGTGGATAATAAGAAGAACTCAAGTTCAGCTTAGTTCCCAATGCCTCTTGCAAACTCTGCCAAAACCTCGACGTAAACCTCAGATCTCTATCCAACACAATGCTCGATGGGATACCATGCAAGCTAACAATCTTCTCAATATACAACTCAGCCAACTTCTGCAAAGGATAACTGATCTTAACCGGCATGGAATAAGCCAACTTATTTAGTCTGTTGTTGAAAAGTATATTTTTGGCAAATATTTTAATATCGTATCCACAGAGATTGGTTGTTATTACCGCCGTTCTATAATCCAAATTGTTATAAGTTTAAAATGTAACCAAGTTGTTTTGTTTGAAAAGTTATCTTTTGAGTAAAATGTCACTAAAACAATAAAATAGTTTTAATCAAATGTAAAAGGCTTGGCAAGATTGGAATTCACTATTCAAATTTCCTATGGTTCCTTATGACAACTATATAGACTTAAGATTATTGATGATATTCAAGTATCCTCTCAATATCATTTATCTCTAAATGATATTGTGATAATCACTATATTAATGGTTAAATGATTTCTCTACCTAACTATCAATATAGCACTCTTTAATGTTTGATACAAAAGAAGAGTAGTGTATAAATCTATTTCTACAACTCATTCACTACTTGAAAGTATATTTTAAGTCAAGATTTGAATAATCTTTCTCAACAACTACTCAAATCTAAATATTCAAAATAGGGCAAAAATATCATTCAATACATCAATAACCTTTTGTCATATACAAGAGTCAAATGGAATACATAAACAAATAGGAATAGCTACTACCTCCAATCTTGACAAAATGGGGTTTAGCTTCTCATCATCATTTTTGGACAGCAAAATGCAATAGCAAAATAAACTCTGTTTTTCGTCTACAATGTGTGAATGAATCTAATTTTTCCATTTTGTTTTCTTAAAGAGTTCAACCTTTCCTAAAATGTTCATTTTCATCTAAAACTGAAAAGCACTCTAAAAATGATACAAAACTGTCACACTAAAGTTGGGTTGAAAACATAACACTTGGCCCAAACAAAATGCTTGCTGGTTTCGCAAGGTTCGCGGCACCATCCCTGGTCGCGGCGCGAACTGAAGCAATTTCAGCTTCCTTTCCATGCAAGCTTCATTCAACAATTCTCCCAAGTGTTATTCTTCCAAATTATGCTTCCAAATTGCCATTGAAACTTCTTCCAAATTGTGCTTATGCACTCCAATGCTCTCTTGTCCAAAAACTCTACAAAACTAACAAATACGTGAAATATCTACTTAAAACATAATCACTTAAACTAAATTGCATTTATACAAAATTGTGAGGATAAAAGTGTGTAATTCAATCAAAAAATGGTAAAAGGGACCAATAAAATTATATGAAAAGTAGTACTAATTGGTCCCTAACAACTCTCCCCAACTTATCATTTTGTTTGTCCCTAAACAAAAGTTTTCACCAAAACAACCAAAGCAATGAAACAATAGATTGAAACAAGGATTAACCAAGGACATTCAAATGGTTCAAAAGTGTATGGCACTTTCTCAATCTACCTATCTCAATGCTAGACGAAACATGAATAAGAGCAATGGTTGGGTGCAAATATCATACCAAAGAATTCAAAGCAATACATGTCAAAATTGAATCAAACTTACACACACATCATAATAATGATGAATAAACATGAAGGTTTACTTTCACTCATCCAAACAATTAAATCAACAACAACTCGAATCATGCGGTCATCAAAGCAAATACTAAATCATGTGAAAAATGAGAATCAAGAGGTCTTTCAAAGGTTGTAATGTGGCTTGGGTTACAAGAAAGGATATGATTAAGAGAATTCAACAAAAATTCCTATCCTAAGGGAGCATTCCCATACATTCAACTCTACAACAATTTCCATTTCTTTGATCCCCCTCTTTCTTCTTTTCTTATTTTTCACATCCACACAACCATGAGCTTTTTCTTTGTTTTTTCTTTCTTTTCTTTTTCTTTGCTCTATAGTTTCAAGGGTGATTTCTTTTTCTTGTTTCTATTCACACTTTCACCCTTTTATAAAACATCACTTTTCCAAGTTTCTAATCAACCCTTTTAATTTACTCTCCCCAACTTTAGATTTCAAAACCAAATTTATTCAATAATGCTCCCTACTTAGACATAGGCGAAAGACAAAATTTGTAAACAAACTCAGTTTGAAGGTTCAATTGAAACGAAAGAAATTAGGATTCATTTATTCACAAAATTTTCAATTGACTTTACACTTATCAATCAAATGAATCCTAAAACAAGCTCAAAGGGGGTTAACTAAGGATCACTCCTCACAAGGTTAGTTGATTCAAAACTTTTTAGCCAAGTGGTTTTTCTTATAACAAACAATGCCTCTATCATTTTCACAATTTTCACAAAAATAGATTAATGCATGATTTAGCATGATAAGAATGAGTTGAAATAATGTTCGGTTTCCCGCATTTAATGTACAATGGAAAGCTACCTCACAATTGGTTAAGTCCTATTTTGATTCAAAAATGACATGTATCTCAATGAATTTATGATATGGAATTTGCAACACACCATCAAACTACTCATGTTAAGTCTAGAAAGCGATAAAGTGTACCTTGAAATACCAACACTAATTCTTATCATCACCACTCGAAGTGTCATACGCTTCCTTCTTTGCAAGCATTTCTTGGTGGCTTTAAGCTTAACTTAAGAATAAGAAAAATTAAACAAACAAATGTTGGTATACCAAATTCATTGTAACACACACTTAAATCTCACAAAAGATTCATGCAATTAACAAAACAAATTAACAAACCAAAGTTAATGGTGAAACTAGAGCCACCAAAAGTACAATCATAATTAAACAATAATAATAATAATAATAATAATAATAATAAAAACTCAAAATAAAAATCTCCTACAATTCAAACAAACTCCCCAATCTTCCTCATCATGGCCACCACCAACGGATCCAAAGACATCCTCCATCTCATCATCATGGGTCGCACCACCACCTCCTGCACCCCCCATAAAAGCTGGCCTGCCCTCAGGCCAATTAGCATAAGCAGCATACTCCGCCTGGGAAGGAAAAGTGAGGGTTTCGGGTGCAAGGAAGGTGTTCTGAAATTGCTGCTGCATAACATCAAAAATAAATGATTGACACCTCCTAGAGGCCTCAAAGCTCTCACAACAATAGGTAGCGAATGCCATCTGATCGAATGTTAGCGTACTGCGGGCTCGGGGTTTAGAGGAAGAAGTGCCAGCTCCTTCAGCTCTGTCCATCTAGCTCTGGCAAAACCTGTTCAGATAAGCATCATTAATAATACTGGTGATAGACAAGTGTACCTCATCCGAAATGGGAACATTTGCCCTTCGGAAAAGTCCCATAATCAGCCTCGGATATGTTAGAACACCAGCTTTCCCACCAAACTTCGTTCCGATAGTAGAAACTTTGCGCATTTCCCCCGCAATGATGGATGTCACATCTACTGATTTACCAATCATGATGTAGTACAATAGGCATCCTACATCCAATGGAATGGTGGTGCTGTGGCTCCTTGGTCGAATATTATTTAATAGAAACACCAAATAGGTTCTTGCTTCCAAGTTCAAACTCTCCCTCTTCCACGACTTCGGGAATCCCTGATCATTCAAATCATAAGTCCTTCCTTCAAGGCATAGATGAGCGCTCACGGTAGGAAGGTCCCAATCATTGGCCATTTCTTTGGCACGGTACTCGCACCGCCCATTCTCCGCCAAGATGAGAGGATTACCCAAATACGCGTGGATCGCGTCTCTACTGAAGGAAATGATCTTTCCCCTCACTCTTGTCTGATAGTGAAATGCCACTCCCTCCTCCAGCTGAAGAGCATTGGCGTAGAACTCACGCACAATGTCATAATTTATTTCTGGCTCCGATTCACAAATCTTGTTCCATTTTCTTCTTTCAAAATTCGACACCAACTTCCTATAAGTTCCACCCGGCGACAAGCGGATGAATCTTTCCGTTTGAATGGTTCGTTTGATCAATTTGTCGAATCTCTCTGCGTGCTCATCACTAGTGAATCGTCGCACAGATCGAGAAGGACCGGAACTCATAATTTTGGTACGTTTTGACATCTGCAACAAAAATCAGAAACAACCACACAAAAGCCATAAGGGAAGTTAACATTCAAAATCAGAAATCATGAAACTGAAATTTCCCAGTTCGCAGCGCGAACCCTGCGAACCAGGAAAACAATAGAAACCTCTAGGGTTTCTACTGCTCACATCTTTTCTCAATCATAACCACAATCCCTTACCCACCCCTAATTTGAATCCTCTATAGGCATGCAAGGGTAAATTCAGCAACCACATCATTTTCTAGCAAAACCCTATTTCACATAAATGAGGAACAAAAAGGAAAGGGAAGAGAGAGTACACATACCTTTGTTGAATTTGACTTGGTTCTTGTTAAAAAGTTGGGATTTTGGAAATGGAGAGGAATAGTTTTGATTTTGGAAGTGGGGTAGTGAAAGTGATGAAAAGAATTGTGAAATTGTGAATTTAGAAATGAAATGAAAATAACACAAAACAGAACTTAAAAGGTTCTGCCACGCTCAGTTCGTTGGGCGAACTTTGTTCGCGATGCCAACCTGAATTTTTCCATTCAGTTTGCAAGGCAAAGGCTGTTCGCAGGGAGAACTGAAGGAAATTTTTGTAAAAAATGTTGGCAGTGGACAAAACTCAATTTTCACATAAAAAGAAATACAACAGAATATCTTAACAACTGAATTGACAAAACTTGAAATGCAAACTTACAACGTTGGGTTGCCTCCCAACAAGCGCTTTGTTTAACATCGTTTTGAGCTTGACAGTTCAATGATCATCACGGTTTGGTTAGGGAAATGACACAGACATCCCGATTCACTTCGCCACTATGGTAGACATTTAGTCTTTGTCCATTTACAGTCCAACTCTCCTGTGACTTTGGATCCTCAACCAAGATGGCCCCATAGTTTCGCACCTCCTTTACAACAAACGGTCCTGACCACTTTGACTTTAGCTTACCAGGAAACAACTTCAATCTTGAGTTGAAAAGCAGTACCATTTATCCAACTTTAAACTCTTTATGACGGACCTTTCCATCATGGTACGTGATCAGTGCATTTTGATGCACGTTCTTCCATGTTTGTACTTAAGCATTTCTTCGATTTGCTTTGATTATTTTTATGTTTTAATGTGTTTTCATAATTTATTTTATTTTTGCACTTATTTAATTTTCAGCATTAGCAGCTTTCGTGAGAAAAATCATATATTGAGCTAGGAGTATCTGATTGAGACGTGATACCAGTCGATGGAAAGCTAAGAAAAAGATCTACAACTTTTGTTCAGAAGTAGAGAGCTGAATCAGACGGTAGAAGGGACATAAATTTCGTTGAAGCTGCTGCATTATTTTTATATTTTGTTTGGGTTAGTTGTATTGGGCCCGGATCGTACATTTGACCCGGTTGAGTTGTGAAACGGGTTTAGGTGTTTTTACCTAGGTTAGGAAGCCAAAAACATTGTCACGTTTTACTTTTCATGTACGATTTGTTTGAGAGCTAGCAAGATGACTATGGAGAACTAATCCCTTTTGAATCAACCTGTTGTAATTTAGAATCCGCTTTGAGGTTTTTATTAATTCCAATTTGTTTCCTTTGAATTCTTCTTATAATTCCAATTATTTGCTTAATCTAATTGTTGCTATAGGATAGAATCCTTAAATTCGATTGATGAATGATGATCCCGAATCAATTTCGTGTTAACATAGCTTTTATTTTATCACGAACGATCAAGTTGCATCTGCTTAATTCGCAATAGTTTTTAATCTGTTTTCTTAATTCGGAATTTGGGAATATTACTCGCATAATTTTCTTTACGCTTGTTAATGGTAATTGTAATCGAATAGGAGCAGACCCGTTAGGGATTTGGAATTTTATAAGAATCAATTATAAGTCGGAAGATGATGTAGTAGGTTGGTTCGTGTCAGCTTATTTTATAATCACCTTTAAAAATCACTTTTTCGAATCTAAACCAACCACCCCCCCCCCTTTTTTGTTCTATCGGTAGATTAATTAAACAAGAATCCTTGAGAACGATATTTGAGTCAATTTGTCGTTAAACTATATTTTTGAAAAACTACTCGTTTTGATCCGCGCGCGACAGCGGATCAAATTGGCGCCGTTGTTGGGGATTCTTGTTTCTTTTAATCGTTTTTAGAGTCATAGGTTTAGTGTCTAAGCGTATAGGTCCTAGTTTCCTCACAGTTTCGTCCAACTCGCGTTTTAGAGTCCAAATCGCAAAAAAGTCGGTTTTTGAGAAATTGTGTCTGTTTCGTAATCTGCTCCGGGTATCTGAAGGGAAATAATTCTCTAGTCATTTGTCCCATACTACAAAGTAGTTATGGGAGAAATTTTAAAAAATCCAAAATTCATCATTTTTCTATTTTTAAGCAATTATTTACTGTTTTCACCATCTCGAAAAAAATCGAAAAAAATCTCAAAATTATATTTTTAAGTCATTAGATTAATTTCGGTGTCAGTTTATTTTGTTGAATTATTTTTGATCGATTTCTTACTTTGTGTTTGTTTTTTTGACTTTTAGGACATTGTTGGAATTTTCACTATTGTTGTTGTTGCATTGTTGTTCCGTTAGTCCTGGCTACTAGGTCTAGCTGTTCTGAAATTGTTTCTTTTGATCCTGAAATAGAGAGAACTTTGTACACACAACGTAGAACAGTCCAGGCTACCAATAGTTCACCACCCACAATTGAGTCTGATTCTGAGTCTGACTATTTGCATAACTTGTTTTCTTCGGATTCTGAACTTGATTTTGCAATGGCTGATAATAGAACCTTAAGGCAGTTAGCTGCTCCTAATGTGAATTACAATGGTTTGTGCATTAAATATGATGTTGCTGCTGTTCCTTTTGAATTAAAATCGGGTTTAATACACTTGTTGCCAAAGTTTAGTGGTCTTGCAGGTGAAGATCCACACAATCATTTGAAAGAGTTCCAGGTGATGTGTTCTACACCATTGAAGCCTGAAGGGATCACCGAAGATCACATCAAACTTCGAGCTTTTCCTTTTTCATTGCAGGGTGCAACAAAGGATTGGATTTATTATCTCGAGCCAAACTCAATTGCAAGTTGGACAACCCTGAAAAAAGTGTTCTTGGAAAGATATTTTCCTGCCTCCAGAGTTGCCTCAATAAGAAAGGAGATTTGTGGTATTAGACAAGGCAATGAGTCGCTGACCGAGTATTGGGAGAGATTCAAGCACTTGGTATCTAGTTGCCCTCAACACCAGATCACTGAGCAACTCCTCATCCAATACTTTTATGAGGGATTGTTACTGATGGACAGGAACATTCTTGATGCTGCTAGTGGTGGAGCATTAGTCGATAAAACTCTAGCTGCTGCCAAAGCCCTTATTGAAAATATGTCTCTTAATTCTCAACAGTTCACCACTAGAGACAATTCTGTGCAAAGAAAAGGCGTGAGTCAAATTCAAGTTTCTTCCAACAAAGCTTTAGAGACCAGAATTGACAAACTCACTGCCTTAGTCAAACAACTGGCAGTAGCAAAACATCAAACAGCAACTTTGTGTGGCATTTGTACTTCTCCTGAGCACCTGACCGATACTTGTCCTATTCTGAGAGATGATAACATGAAATAATATCATATTTTTGGACTTGATTTAATTAAATTATATTATTATTTGATTCGGTTTATTTCATATTATTCGATATTACTTGGTATTTTCCTTCTATTTATTTCAGGTAACACTATTTGAAGCATACGTGAAAAAGAAAGAAAAGGAGGTGCAAAAAGAGGATAAAAAGCAATCCACTAAAGCCCAGCCCACAACTACAAGGAGAGGCGCTGTGATGCTGTGACGACCGCCACACAAGGTGTGACGAGCGTCACGCCCTCCTGCTAAGTGTTACGAGCACCACACAAGGTGTGATGAGCGTCACACCCCCATTCCTATATTTTTGGCTTTGACGCGTAACAGAAGCACATTCACCTATTTCTTCGCTTGACCTGTTGACGTGTGACGAAACCTACTGAAGGACTTTGGAAGAAACGGTCACTTGATGGATTGGTATAAATAGATCCAATGGTGGAACCCTGCAGCACTCTCAATTTTCCAGTTTTCGGCACCGTGCATTATTTATTTTTTCCTGTTTTTTAATTTTCCAGCACTCTACTTTCTTAGCAATTTTTATTTCCTTTTCTTTTCTAGTTAATTTCCAAAGCATTGAATTTATTTTCTTTCACACTAGTTTCTACACCGAAAACTATTGTGTAGTTTTTACTGGATCTAACCTTACGTTAGATCATAGTATTTTATTCCTTCGCCTTTATTTTACCATCTGATCGAAGATTGTGAAGAACAAATCCAACCGGTTTGTGGTGGACTGTTCAAGCATCGAAGCTAGGGAACAATCAAGATTTCTATTAATATTACACGTTCATTAATTTATTGTTTTAATTTATATATGCTCTGTACTGCTGTTTATCTATATTGTTTGTCTGATATGGCTGTATTTAAGCATAATTATTGTTTAGGCTTGTTTAGCATGTCTGGCTAAATAAACTTAGATATCGGTATGTAAAGTAAGCGGAATAAAGGAATCAAAACTAAGTTGGTTTAAATTTATTTAAAGATATAGTCACTCTTTTTATGGTCTCAATTTACATGGTTAATACCAAAGTTTTTGTACGAGAGTAAAGGACGTAAAGAAGTTAAAATCAATAGAACGACGGTTTGAGCTTTTAACTGGACAGTGTAAATTGGACATTAACTTTAAATCAGGGCGAAAGCAATTTTTAGAGTTAATTAAATTCTAATCATTTTCAAAAAGTATTTTTAAAGGTTAAATGTGAGGACGAGAGTTAAGCATTTAAGTTTAATCATATAATCTAAGTCAACAGAGCGAGAGTTTGAGACGAGGGTGTTTAAACGGTTAGTATTTTAATAAAAAGAGTTTCTATAGATTCTATTGTTTTCAAAAAATGATTTTAGTTTTAACTAAATAGTGAGAGCGTACGTTAAGGTAAAATCATAGTCTATTCAACAGAGCGAGAGTTTGAGAAAAGATTTTTAATCAATAGTGTCTAATGAAAGGACTTATTTTAAAACTAAGAAACCAACGAAGATTTGATTCCCTAATTACGACGAACTACATACCGATATCCGCGTTATTCGATATTTAATCTAGATCCAATTTTAGTTTTACTTTTTCCCCCCAATCATCAAAGTATCATCCGCCTTAGCTTTACGAAGTAACCCTAGAAAAACGGTATATCGATTCATTAAGTCCCTGTGGGATCGATATCTTTTATTACTACGCGATTAGACGGTGCACTTGCAGTTAATACCCCAATAGACTCATAAAGTCGCGATCAAGTTTTTGGCGCCGTTGTCGGGGACTTTTATTTAGTCGATATCGTAACTCTTCTGTTACGCTGTAGAGACTAAGGCAATTTTTATTTTTTTTTCTTGTTTTTTTTGTTGCTTTGTATGCCACACACTCACTCACAAGGCGAACCGTATTACTTACGAATGAACGACATTGAACGATATCTCCGAGTCTTACGACGAATTCGGGAGTATCGTGTTGCAAACAATCTTCCTCCAATCGAAATTCCTGATCTCAAAAATCTTCTTCCTTCGCCGATACCCGAGATGGCAGAACCAGCTCGTGCTCTTCGAGATTACGCCGCTCCATCGCAAGACAAGCCGCGTTCGGGTATTGCTCCACCCGCAATCGAAGCAAACAACTTCGAACTTAAACCTTCACTGTTACAGGCAGTGCAACAGAATCAATTCTCTGGAAATCCTACCGAGGATCCAAACCTTCATTTATCCGTATTTGTTCAATACGCTGATACTGTTAAAGCTAATGGTGTCACTTCAGAGGCAATTCGACTTCGTCTTTTTCCTTTCTCGTTAAGAGATAAAGCTAGAAGATGGCTTCAGTCTCTTCCTTCCAACTCAGTCACCACATGGAATGAGTTGAAGAAAGTCTTTCTTGCCCGATATTTTTCTCCAAGCAAAACAACTATGTTAAGAGCCCAGATAAATGGATTTAAACAGAAAGATAACGAGTCTCTTTTCGAAGCATGGGAAAGATACAAAGACATGATGAGACTTTGTCCACACCATGGTTTAGAGGACTGGTTAGTAATCCATACCTTCTATAATGGTCTCTTATTCAACACAAGATTAACAATAGACGTCGTCGCAGGTGGTGCGCTTATGGATAAACCTTACGCTGACGCTTATCAACTTATCAAAAGCATGGCCCAAAACCATTATCAATGGGGAAGCGACCGAACAATGGTAGAAAAACCTCAAACGAAATCTGGAATGTACGAGATAAGTAGCCTTGATCATGTTAATGCAAAAGTGGATGCTCTTGCCCAGAAAATTGAAAGTTTAAATGTATCACCTCCAGCCACCGTGGTTGCCGTGACTCAAAATTGCGAAGTCTGTGGAATCCAAGGTCACACGCCTACAGATTGTCAACTCTTAAAAGGAATCCAAGCAGAGCAGGTGAACTACGCTTAAGGAAACCCTTACTCGCATACCTATAACTCAAACTAGAAGAACCATCCTAATTTTTCATATAAGAGTAACAATGCTTTATATGCACCAGGACAAGCTCCCAGTCAACCCCCAGCTATACCTCCTGGATATCAAAAGCCGACCCCATCTACACCTAACAATAACGTTCCTAGGAAATCCAACTTGGAAATCATGATGGAGAACTTCATAGCTTCTCAACAACAAACCAATAAAGATTTCTTAAACCAGAATGTACACACTAACGAACAAATTAAACAACTAGCAAGTAAAGTAGATGCCCTGGCTACCCATAACAAAATGCTGGAAACACAAATCTCACAGGTAGCTTAACAACAAGCGCCTACTGCTGCCCCAACTGGTACATTTCCTGGACAGCCCCAACCTAACCCGAAAAGCCACGCTCATGCAATTATATTGAGAAGTGGAACCGAGGTAGAAGGACCATCTGATCAAGAATTGAAAACCAAAACTCTAAAAAGTCAACTGAGGAAGAAAATAAACCTAAGGAAAAGGAAGAGAGTAATAAGGAAACCGTAGAAAAGAAAGAACCTTATGTACCTCCACCGCCTTACAAACCACCTATCCCTTATCCTCAGAGGCTAATTAAAACCAAAGACGTGGGCCAATTTAAAAAATTTGTTGACCTACTGAAACAATTAAACGTCACCATTCCATTCACAGAAGCTATTACACAGATGCCTTCATATGCTAAGTGTAACACCTCAAAATTTGCCCTCCTCTTTTGGGACTAGCTTAGCATATTGCATTTCATTTTTTAGGACATTAGGCATCATATCTTTGCATATCATGTGGAAACAATGAGCAAGTCATCCTCCTAGGTCTTTCTCAGAAGATGGAGAGGCTAAGAGATGCAAGCCTAAGGGTCTCATGAATTGATCACTAATCATCTGAGGTTTGTGCTTCAATTAGGGTTTCTTGGTTCCTCAAGGAGATTGGGTATTATCTTGATTGCAAGGTTACATCATCATCATCATGGTTATGTCCTTGGCAAAGACTTCATAATTCATGCTCAGATTCCTTGGGATTAGGGTTTTGACCTCTGGTCAACCCTAATCAGTTGCATTATACCAATCAGAGATTTTCAAGGAGATGAGGTCTTCAATGAGATGGGGGTCATCATATGATTGTGTTAAGCTTGTGTAAGCTAGGGTTTCATTTTGGAGTTATTCCATCAAGAGATTGAGGTTCAAAATCATCTGTGCATGGCCAGGTCATCTATCAACTACAAAAGTCAACTGCAAGTCAACTATTGGATTTGGAGGTGGGAAGTGATTAGAAATACTTCATTCATGTTCAAACAAGTCTCATTTGACATTTCAAACATCAACATTGAAGAAAATAAAGTCAGGACAAAACTTTCCAAAAATAGTAAGTGACCTATAATTTGAATTTGCCAAAAATGGAAAGGTTTTCAACTCAAGATTACATCATCAAAAATGCTTCAAATGAAATTTTGTTGAACATGAAAGTTGTATATATTTCTCTCCCATTTCCAAAAAGTCTAAGATCATCAATTTCTCAAGTGTGGTTAAGGAGATATGATCAAAACTTGGCCAAGTGTACATGGAACTTCAAATGGGCATAACTTCTCAACCAAAACTCCAATTCAAGTGGTTCTTTTTGCTAAATTCTCCTTTTAACCTCTAGTTTCCAAAACATACATTGCATTACATCAATTATCATCACATAATCATTTGCCAATTCTTGCATTTTTGGAGGGAAAAATTGGAGTTTAAAATTTGTGCATCATTCGAACATGTGACCATCACCATTAGCTCCAAAACAGATTTTTAAGTGAAATTCAATCCAAATTCGTGCACTATTCACCATGCATTTTCATGCATAGGGTGAAAACTCATTTTTGCACTTACACTCCCTAATTCATCCATTTCATTAGCATGTGGCTTAAGATTAATTAAACATGATTAGGAGGAGCTATATGTACCATAACCCTAACTGTTTTGAGGACAACAACTCACAATTTTCAGATCTAGAAAAATTCATCAAACTTTTCTCTCAATTTTTCTCTCAAATTCTTCAAACAATTTGCATTTCCTTTGTTTAATTCATGATTCTGAAGCATCACTGATCAAGATTGAACATAGATCCAAGAGAATTCGTGCACATCGAAGCATCTTGAAGCTTGGAAGCATTAATGGTGAAATCCAATTCTGGTTGAATCAAGAACAATTGAGCCTCAACCTTTCATCCAATCACTTGTACAAGTATTCTAGAAGACACTTGGAGCATTGCAAGGCCTGAACCACACGATTTCACAAAGCTTCTCTTCAAGAGGTTCCAAATCGATCTCTCTTTTTCTCAAATTTATCATGCTAATATTGTAGATCTTGTTGTTGTGATCATTCTGAGCTTCGAATCATTAATTTCCATGCATTATTGTGTTAGATATGGTAGATTAAAGTTTCCATAATGAATTTTGTTTTGCTCGATTCACTTAATGTGTGATGTTATATGCTTAGCCATGCCTTGATCTTTGATCCATGATGTATGTGCGACACGATGATGTGCTTAATTTTAAGATCTGGAACATTTGTTCTTGATGTTCTTGATAGCTTCACTGTTCATGCTTGCATTTTGGAGAAGATGATCCAGAGTCTAAGGCCACGGTTTTAATCTCTTTTACCACGTGAGTGCGTTGCCTATAGTGTTTACTAGGGTTTAAACGTGATTGGTCATGAACACTTGCCATGCATGCTTTCTATTGGCTGTCCCTGCGCTGACTTTCGTTGACCAGGCCTGGCTTTAATGAAACGGTGCGTTGCACCTTGGCGCCAGCTTCCATATTCAAATTAAATAATAATAATTCAATTAATCCATTTAAATGTTACACATGTTATTTCATTTCATTTTCCTCACTTCCAAAATTCATATATAATTGAATAATGCTCCAAAAAATATGAGGTTTTTTGCATTGTGTCACATTTTTTGTCTACTATTTTATGATCATTTTTCCATAAATTGTGCATGGCTGGAAATTGTTTTTGTGCTAGAAACTTGAACATGTGTCCGTTTTGTACCTTGCCTTGCCATATCTTTTGTGAAATGCTGAGATTTTATCCAATGCTCATGAAATTTTACATGTTGAAACTAGACTCATGGCTTGAAATTTTGGTGTTGATTTGGCATTTTTATCATGTGTCATTTATGTTTTATGATCATGCTAAGTTAGGTGTGACAATTTGTGTCACACCTTGTGATGTTCAACTTGAATGATGTGTTTACCATGCCAAATGAATTCCAATTGTTCTGATTTTTTGTATGATGCATATTATGGATGTTGTGACTGCTCATGATTTTTGTTGGAAGTTTTGGGACCATTTCTGATTTAATTGAGATTTTTCATTCTGGATGGTCACATTTGAGCTTTTAAATTGCCTTGAACTTCATGTGATTGTGAAATGCTTGTGGTTTATCCAATGAATGTGAAATTTTGCACACTATTTTAGACATGTTTAATGGTGTTTTGGCTTTGGTTTGAGGTTTTTACCAATTACCATTTCTGTTTTGTGCCTATGCTAAGTTGGTGTGACAATTGGTGTCACACATGTGCGTGTTATGCTTGCCTTGACTTATGCAATATGATTACCATGCCTAATGATGTCCAATGCCTCTAATTTTTTTTTTGTGATGATAATGTTGTATGTCCTGTTTACTCATGAATTTTTCCAAGATCATTTGAATCATTTTTGATTTAATGTGCATTTGTTGCTTCTGATGTCACAATGTGGTTACAATTTGCATACCTTGCCATGTTTGGTTCATGAAATGGATTTGGTAATTGATATTGAGATGAGACCTTTTGGATTGTGTTCTTGATTGAATGAAGTTGATTCATGTTAAATTTCATGTTCTGTTTTGGATTTTTTTCTCTATCTTTGACCCTAGGCTTTGACCTAGTGGTTGGTTGCTTATGTTTGAGCTTTGGTTTCAGGTTGAACATTCAAGTTCCATGGTTGATGATGCTCTATCACTTGAGCATTTGATGTTTACTTTTGACTACTAACCTTGTGTGTTTTGTAGGGTTGTTAACTCATTTGAGTTTGACTTGTTGGCTTATGCCTTTGCTCATTGGGTTTGACTGTTTGATATTCATGATTGTCTGTTTGCTTGTACAATTGAACTGATTTGTTTAGATTGTTTTCAGGTACATAAGTTGCTTAAGTTCAATTTGAACTTGCTTTTGCTTGGTTGCTTAACCATTGAGGTATAACTCTCTGACTTCATGTAGTCTGGAAGACCTGTCCTGTTATGTGGGCAGGCACCTGTCTGAAGCCCTCCTTAAGAGGCAATGCTTGTGTATGTTTATTTTTTGTGCCAAGCAGGAAAAGTCCTTTGATAAGGCAATTGGCAGATAAAAGAGATGTGTAGTCCATCTCCTGCTATTCAGTGTGTCATTCACTTTACTCACACACCTTGTGTTGATGCATTGTGGATACTAACCCAAGATCTTTGTTGTGTCAGTCATATGTGGAGAAGAGTTTCTACTTTCTGAACTCCCACACTTTCATTTGTCTGAAGCTCTCCCAGGCCAGGGATAAGAGCTGTGAGGTCTTACCCTCACTTCCCATGTCATCTGCTTCACCCTAACTCTCAATGTTAGGGTTAAGAGCTAACTACACCCGATTCCAGTTGGCTTGTGTTTCACAGCCTAACCTTGTATGAGCCCAATTGATTGCATATAGTGTGTGTGATTGTTTATTGTGCTTGTGTTGTTTGACTGTGCTATTTAGGATAGCTTGCTACCTGTGCAAGTTAGATAGAAACCTCAACCTAGGACCATGGTGGATTTACATGATAACTATTAGGCTCGAGTCAGGCTCCCTTCTAGTTTGTCATTTCCCTGTTTCTGGTTAGGTCAGAAGTTTCTCCCCTGTTAAGGGGAACTACGTCACCCTGATCCTCATACCAGATGAGGTACGTAGGCAGGAGATCGTACGAGATCTCTCCGGGCACCCTTTTCTTTTTTTGGTGTGTGTTTGCTTGACAGCTAGCAGGCTCGAGTACCAGACTCCCTGTTAGCTTGTTTGTTCAACTTTTTTGTTGCTTTTGACGATTCATCGTCCGGTTAACCTCTTGTTTTCTTGGAGTCTGACGTAAGTCCAGCGATTGGCAGTTGGTTTCCTGTGTGTGTTTGTTGGTTCGGAGTCTGATGTAAGTCCAGTGATTGGCATTCGGTTTCCATGTTTGCCTGTTTGTGTGGAGTCTGACGTAAGCCCAGCGATTGGCAGTCGGTTTCTTGTGTGTGTTTTGTTTCGGCGTGCGTGAGCCGAACTACGGTAGCTCTGATTCTCATTCCAGATGAGATACGTAGGCATAGGATGCGATATCCTAGCGAGCCTGTTCCTCTTCTCCCATCTGTGTTGTTTCCAGTGTGTGTGTGCATTCTTTTGAGTAGTGTTTAGCAACCTTTCTTCTATTCTTTTGAGCGTGGATCCCGTCGAGTACGACGAATGCGTAGGGGTGATAATACCTTCCCTTCGCATAACCGACTCCCGATCCCATCTCTCTTTGGTCGCGAGACCATGTCTTTTCTAGGTTTACTTCGAGCGTTTCCTTTCCCTCTTTGGGATAAATAATGCACGGTGGCGGCTCTGTTTGTTTTGTTTTTCCCACCGGTTGTTTTTCGCGGATGCGACACTAAGTTCTTAAAAGAAATTCTTTCTAATAAAAGGAAACTTGAAGAGAGCGAAACCGTTACACTCACTGCTAAATGTAGCGCTATAATCCAGAATATGCCTCCTAAACTTAAAGATCCTGGTAGTTTCTCTATACCCTGTCACATAGGAAAATTTGTCATAGACAAAGCTTTATGCGATTTAGGAGCCGGTATCAGTGTTATGCCCTTGTCCATATGCAAGAGACTTGAAATGGGAGAATTAAGACCAACTAAAATGTCTGTGCAATTAGCAGATCCTTCCGTTAGATATCCCGTAGGCATTCTTGAAAACGTTCCCATACGCATAGGTCAATTCTACATTCCCACCGATTTTATAATTATGGACATAAGAGAAGATGAAGTTACCCCCATTATATTGGGAAGACCTTTCTTAGCAGCCGTCGGTGCTATCATAGACGTAAAACGAGGACGACTCACTTTCGAAGTAGGAGAAGAAAAAATTGAATTCATTCTTTCCAAAATTTTGAAAGCACCTGCAATAGAAGACACATGTTACTTCATGGATATCATCGATGAATGCATAAAAGAAACAGAATTAGAAAATGACGAATTGACTGACTGTCGTGTAGAAGACAGACTGAACCAATGCTTAGCAGTAACATCGGATCCTACACAATGCCTTAAGAAACCTACCCTCGACCTGAAAACACTTCCCAAAAATCTAAGATATGAATTCCTAGACTCAGAACTTGAACGACCCGTGATAGTCAATGCAGACCTAGGAAAACTCGAAACTGAAAAACTCCTACATATCTTAAGAAAATATCCGACCGCACTAGGATACAACATCACCAATCTTAAAGGGATAAGTCCTTCTATTTGTATGCACCGCATCATGCTAGAAGAAGACTGTAAAACTTCTAGGGAACATCAGAGGAGATTAAACCCGATCCTGAGTGAGGTAGTGAAGAAGGAAGTAACGAAGTTATTAGAGGCAGGTATCATATATCCTATATCCGGTAGCAAATGGGTTAGTCCTGTACACGTAGTACCAAAGAAAGGAGGTATAACAGTTATCGAAAATGAAAAAGGAGAAACTATAACCAAACGAATCGAATCAGGATGGAGAATGTGCATTGATTATAGAAAGCTAAACAAAGCAACCCGAAAAGATCATTTTCCTTTACCATTCATAGACCAGATGTTAGAACGATTAGCCAAACATTCTCATTTCTGCTATCTGAACGGTTACTCAGGCTTCTTTTAAATACCAATTCATCCTGATGACCAAGAAAAGACAACGTTCACATGTCCTTTTGGTACCTTCGCTTATCGACGAATGCCGTTTGGCTTGTGCAATGCTCCTGCAACCTTCCAAAGGTACATGATGGCAATATTCGCCGATTTTCTTGAAAACATCATGGAAGTCTTTATGGATGATTTTTCCGTATGCGGACAAAGTTTTGAAGAATGCCTTGAAAACCTAGAAAGAGTTCTAGATCGATGTGTAAAAGTAAACCTAGTACTTAATTGGGAAAAATGTCACTTTATGGTACAAGAAGGGATTGTTTTAGGACACATCATATCAAATAGAGGAATTGAAGTAGACAAATCCAAAATAGAAGTAATCGAAAACCTTCAACCTCCGAAAACTGTGAGAGAAGTACGAAGCTTCTTAGGACATGCCAATTTTTATCGACGATTTATTAAAGATTTCTCTAAAATAACTAAGCCTCTAACCGGATTATTAATGAAAGACGCTGAATTCATCTTCGACAATAAATGTTTAGAAGCATTTCAAACACTTAAACAAGCATTGATCTCCGCGCCCATAATGCAGACTCCGGATTGGAATGAACCATTCGAAATAATGTGTGACGCAAGTGACTACACCGTAGGCGCTGTTTTAGGACAATGAAAGGATAAAAAACTTCATGTCATATATTATGCAAGTAGAACTCTAGATGAAGCACAGATGAATTATGCAACAACGGAGAAAGAACTTCTAGCAGTAGTATTTGCACTAGATAAATTTCGTTCTTACTTGGTCGGAGCAAAAATAATCGTTTACACTGACCACGCTGCCATTAAGTACCTCTTAACAAAAAAGGACGCTAAACCTAGACTCTTAAGGTGGATCTTGTTGTTACAGGAATTTGATTTGGAAATCAAAGATAAAAAAGGAACTGAAAACGTAGTAGCAGATCACCTTTCTAGACTCGAAAATCTGGAACCGGAAAGAACATCGATCAATGATGACTTCTCGTACGATAAACTTATAGCTAATTTGGAAGAAAATAGAGCTGATGAACGGGTAGAGACCACTTTGGCTGTATGCGTTACACCATGGTACGCCGACTTTGTCAATTATTTAGCCGCCGGAATGGTTCCACTTGATTTATCCTACCAACAAAAGAAACGATTCTTCCATGACATAAAACATTATTATTGGGACGACCCTTTCCTTTTCAAACGAGGCCCCGATGGTATTTTTCGTCGGTGTATACCTGAAGAAGAGGTAGAAAGTATAATCCATCATTGTCATTCCGCTCCTTATGATGGACACGCAAGTACATCCAAGACCTGCTCTAAAATCCTACAAGCCGGTCTTTATTGGCCAAACATATGGAAGGATATGCATGTTGCTGTCAGGAAATGTGATAGATGTCAACGCACAGGAAACATATCTAGACGTGACGAGATACCACAAAAGGGCATTTTGGAAGTAGAGATTTTCGACATGTGGGGAATAGATTTCATGGGACCTTTTCCACCTTCTTTCGGTAACAAGTACATACTCGTAGCGGTTGACTACGTATCAAAATGGATTGAAGCTATAGCTTCTCCAACAAATGACACACGAGTAGTAACTAGACTCTTTAAGAATATAATCTTTCCAAGATTTGGTGTCCCAAGAATAGTAGTCAGCGATGGTGGATCGCATTTCATATCTAAGATACTCGAAAAACTATTGTTTAAGTATGGTGTAAAACATCGAGTAGCGACACCTTACCATCCTGAAACCAGTGGACAAGTGGAAGTGTCTAACAGAGAAATTAAATAGATATTGGAAAAAACAGTCGCCACGTCAAGAAAAGACTGGTCATCAAAATTACCTGAAGCTTTATGGGCTTATCGAACTACTTACAAAACTCCCATAGGAACAACCCCATTTAGGCTTATTTACGGAAAATCTTGCCACCTCCCGGTAGAATTAGAACATAAGGCCTATTGGGCTATTAAAAATTTAAATTTAAACTATAAGGCCGCCGGTGAAAAGTGAATCCTTGATATAAACGAATTAGAAGAACTTAGACAAGACACATACGAAAATGCCAGAATCTACAAGGAAAGAACGAAAAAATGGCATGATAAGCGCATATTAAGGAAAACTTTCAAACAAGGCGATGTAGTCCTATTGTTTAACTCTAGACTTAAGTTATTCCCAGGAAAACTACGCTCTAGATGGTCAGGCCCTTTCCAAGTCACTAATGTTTTCCCTAGTGGAGCAGTGGAAATTAAGGGAAAATCTATGGAAACATTTATCGTAAACGGGAAGCGTCTGAAACATTATCACTATGATGAAAACAATGAAGACTCGCAAGTCCTGAAATTAGACGTATTGTCTCCTAAATCTATAGATTAACATTTACTAGTTTTATGTCGAGCTTGCGACATTAAACAAAGCGCTTCGTGGGAGACAACCCACAAATTTTTACTATCTTTTCTTTGATTATTCTTTTGATTTTATTTAGTATTCATTCTTCATTTATTTTATTTTATAAAACTTTTCTTCTTTTCTTCTTTCTGCATCTGGCCAAACCCTGACTATCTTTTCTTTTCTCTAGGGGACCGACTTCAAAATTTACAATCTCTGCCACCCCTATTTATGGATATAAGCTATTGTCGCTTCAGCCGCTTAATCAAAAATAGGGTAGGCGGAAGGTATTATCTTATGGTGAATAACCAAGAAGTCCCAAGCGTTGCTTTACCCAACATTTCCCTCACAGATGTCACCAACCCCGACCGATTCATCTACGACCTTAATGCTCCCGAAGCTACCGAGCCTACACAAGCAAACCCGGCCCCGGACGAGTTTGAAGAAATGGAGCAAGGTGATCAAGGTCTTGAACACCAATCAGCCCCGCTTAACCCTTCCGATAATGCAACTGGTCCATCCTCCCGACGTCGTCGAAGAAGAAGGCCAACAACTAATGATGACATCATGGATGCTATTGATGTCATGCATGCGCAGAATAACGAAGTGATGCAACTGATGCGCCAGATGCAACATCAACAGGAAGCAAGGAATGCAATAACCGACCAGCGGTTCACTGATTTGCTCAACAGGTTTGATGACTTGGAAGTACGTCAACGCTCACCGGGCCCGAGAACAAGAGGACGCAGGCAAAATTGAGCATATTTATTTTATTTTCCGTTCTTTTCGCTTTTCTTTAAAACATTGGGGACAATGTTTCACTTAAGTATGGGGGGGAAAAACTTTGTTTTCGTTATGATTATTTCTTTTCCAACATTCCTCTTTCAAGTATGTTATCTTCCCTTTCTTTGTTATTTCCCTTATCTAAATATAATATATTTATTTTAAGTCGAGTCCCTAGTGTGAAAATTTTGTATTATCTTTTCCCCTCAATTTTCTTGAGCCTTAAAAAAAAAATTTAACACTTAACACACTCAATAAGTATAAAGGTTGCTTATTTTATCAAACTTGAGTAAAATTAAGGCGAAAATTGTTACCGCCCCAACGCTCTAAACACCTCAACATGCTAGATCAGGAAAAGTACCTATTATACCAATCCCTTGAACTTTTAGTTTTATAGTAACCCCGAGTCGTTTATATGAGAAGTCGGCACCATCTTAATAGCAA
The DNA here is from genome assembly GCF_024323335.1 of Lathyrus oleraceus. Lineage (NCBI taxonomy): Eukaryota > Viridiplantae > Streptophyta > Magnoliopsida > Fabales > Fabaceae > Lathyrus > Lathyrus oleraceus. Next base: position 275,502,698 of record NC_066579.1, on the reverse strand, counting down.
ACTACGTGGAGAGCCGATGAATATAAGTGAATGATTCCCAAAACAACATAAAAAAATATATATAAGGAAATGCACTAATTAAGTTAGGTGATCCTTACCCGATCATTTAATCCAAAGGTTGCGGACCCTACAAAAACATTGTATGAACGATCCACTGTGAGTTGGTTCAGCGGTTTCTGGTGCTGAACTTGGTAGGGCGAACTACGGTCCGATCCCCCGCAATTTACAATGGACTAAATAACGAAGTTATCCAACTTATGTACCAGAACTTCCAGCTAAAAAGGGAATCAGAATCGCTAACCGGTTACTCCACTATGTGCGCGAAAAGATAAAGGGCTTAATGTGATTTCGCTAGAATGAAAACGGTTGAAATAAGAGTAAAAGAACTAGGATAGCTATAATAGCGTAACTCGAACTGGTTTTCATAAGGTGGGGTTATCTGAGGTTGTAACGGTAGTTGTTGATGTTAGGATTAAGCTCAAGTTATTTTTAAACGAGATTTACTTGCAACCTACTACGAATTGATGTGTGTTTGGAAATTTCATCTGGCTAGTATTTTAAACCGATTTCTACATTGAACCTTGCTTGAGGACAAGCAAAAGTCTAAGTATGGGGGAGTTTGATAACATGAAATAATATCACATTTTTGGACTCGATTTAATTAAATTATATTATTATTTGATTCGATTTATTTCATATTATTCGATATTACTTGGTATTTTCCTTCTATTTATTTCAGGTAACACTATTTGAAGCATACGTGAAAAAGAAAGAAAAGGAGGTGCAAAAAGAGGATAAAAAGCAATCCACTAAAGCCCAGACCACAACTACAAGGAGAGGCGCTGTGATGCTGTGACGACCGCCACACAAGGTGTGACGAGCGTCACGCCCTCCTGCTAAGTGTTACGAGCGCCACACAAGGTGTGACGAGCGCCACACAAGGTGTGACGAGCGCCACACCCCCATTCCTATATTTTTGGCTTTGACGCGTAACAGAAGCACGTTCACCTATTTCTTTGCTTGACCAGTTGACGTGTGACGAAACCTACTGAAGGACTTTGGAAGAAACGGTCACTTGATGGATTGGTATAAATAGATCCAATGGTGGAACCCTGCAACACTCTCAATTTTCCAGTTTTCGGCACCATGCATTATTATTTTTTTTCTGCTTTTTAATTTTCCAACACTCTACTTTCTTAGCAATTTTTATTTCCTTTTCTTTTTTAGTTAATTTCCAAAGCATTGAATTTATTTTCTTTCACACTAGTTTCTACACCAGAAACTATTGTGTAGTTTTTACTGGATCTAACCTTACGTTAGATCATAGTATTTTATTCCTTCGCCTTTATTTTACCGTCTGATCGAAGATTGTGAAGAACAAATCCAACCGGTTTGTGGTGGAGTGTTCAAGCATCGAAGCTAGGGAACAATCAAGATTTCTATTAATATTACAGGTTCATTAATTTATATATGCTCTGTACTGCTGTTTATCTATACTGTTTGTCTGATATGGCTGTATTTAAGCATAATTATTGTTTAGGCTTGTTTAGCATGCCCGGCTAAGTAAACTTAGATATCGGTATGTAAAGTAAGCGGAATAAAGGAATCAAAACTAAGTTGGTTTAAATTTATTTAAAGATATAGTCACTCTTTTTATGGTCTCAATTTACAGGGTTAATACCAAAGTTTTTGTACGAGAGTAAAGGACGTAAAGAAGTTAAAATCAATAGAACGACGATTTGAGTTTTTAACTGGATAGTGTAAATTGGACATTAACTTTAAATCAGGGCGAAAGCAATTTTTAGAGTTAATTAAATTCTAATCATTTTCAAAAAGTATTTTTAAAGGTTAAATGTGAGGACGAGAGTTAAGCATTTAAGTTTAATCATATAATCTAAGTCAACAGAGCGAGAGTTTGAGACGAGGGTGTTTAAACGGTTAGTATTTTAATAAAAAGAGTTTCTATAGATTCTATTGTTTTCAAAAAATGATTTTAGTTTTAACTAAATAGTGAGAGCGTACGTTAAGGTAAAATCATAGTCTATTCAACAGAGCGAGAGTTTGAGAAAAGATTTTTAATCAATAGTGTCTAATGAAAGGACTTATTTTAAAACTAAGAAACCAACGAAGATTTGATTTCCTAATTACGACGAACTACATACCGATATCTGCGTTATTCGATATTTAATCTAGATCCAATTTTAGTTTTACTTTTTCCCCCCAATCATCAAAGTATCATCTGCCTTAGCTTTACGAAGTAACCCTAGAAAAACGGTATATCGATTCATTAAGTCCCTGTGGGATTGATATCTTTTATTACTACGCGATTAGACTGTGCACTTGCAGTTAATACCCCAATAGACTCATAAAGCCGCGATCAAGAGACGAGTCCATTACTGAGCTGCCACAAGCTTATGCAGCCAACCTATACAATCAAAACAGGTACAACAACACTCATGACCTGTCCATCAACAAATACCATCCCAATTGGAGGAACCATCCCAACCTTCGATATGGAAACCCGCAAACCAGCCAACCTTCGATAGGGAAGTGGCCATTGAAACCACAAAAGTATTTGAATGGGTTATATTTACCAATGAAAAGTATATACAAAATGGTCAAAGTTGACTTAAATATTCAATTCAAAATAAGTGTTATGAAAAGAGAGTTTAAAAATCAAAAGCATAAGGCTTAGGTTTCTAATGTTTGAAAACAAATGTTAAATATTTGCACAAAAGTTTTGGCTTGGGTTAGAGTGGAGGGAAGAAGAAGAAAGGCTAAAGTCCTAAACATACAAGAGGTGAGGGATAAAGAATAAAACCACAAATGGAGTTCCTTTCTTGAGATCATATTGATGATCCAAGTAGCTCCTATCCTTTGGAATAAGCAATCACATAAGCAAAAACTCAAGCAAACAACAAACAAGTCTCTTAGCAAGCTCCTCAATGTATCTTGGATTCCTCTCCCTTAGAAGTTCATGGTAATGGTTCCTCAATTTGGCTCAATGTTGGACTCCCTAGCACAAAAATACATACATCAAAAGATTCTATTAACAACTAAAGAATAGACAAGAGGAAGTTTAGAATATGGTCCTTTCAATGTTCATCTTCAAGCTTTAAGCATTCTAAAGGCATGAGGTCTAGTTGCTCTTTGACATTTAAGCATTCTAAAGGCATGAGGCCTAGTTACTCTTTGACTCCAAATTTGCATAGGGAAAGTCCTAAAGTCTAAGTCCATTTGTCCATTTATTTGCATTTGGTTCACAACAAACAGACAAACACAAGCACAAAAGATATATTCACAATTATATGCTCAAGTGAGCAAAAGGCAAATGGCATTAGCATAAACATGTGCTCAAGTGAGCAAAGGGAAAAGCAAATGAATAATATGTACAAGAATAGTAAATTGCATAAAAGTAAAGTGCAAAAAAGTAAATGTTAATGGTTAATGATTAATGTTAGTAGTTAGTGTGCCATAAGACAAATTTAGCGCTATGTTAAGCAATCGTAATTGGACTTATGTAGAAGTCACAACTATCTGAGGCCGGTCAATAATAATGTAGGCAACAACACAAGTTAGAAGAGAATTGATCTTGTATTGGTTTAAGTCCTTTGCATGTTTAAGAAACAACCTATCCTTAATGCAAAGCCATTCACTTGATCCATTGATCAAGATGAATTAGATTTGAATCAAGGAAGATTAAGTCTCCCTAATCAATGCTAACTTATCAACCTTTAACTTATTGATCAAAAAGAAAGAAGAAGAAGAAGGAGATGAATAATGGATAATGGAAAAAGAAAAGAATAAAGTGCATTAAGATGAAATAAAATGTACCAACCCATGTGTGTTGACCAAATGATATTGAGAGTCAAAGTCAAACAATGAGAAACCATAAATGAGATGAAGATTGGAGGTCAAACAATAAGCAAAATATTTTTGGCATTTTTAATATTAAAATAAACTTGAATTAAAAATAAAAGAAAGGTCAAACTTCAAAATCACTTCAAATCAACCTTGAAAGGTCCAAGTGATTTATCCCAAGTTCAACAAGGTCAAACAAAGTTTAACAAAAAATTTCAGCATTTTTAAAAGTCAGAAACTATTTTTTATCAATTAAAAATGAATAAAAAAACCTAATTGAACTAAAATCTCAAATAAATCTCAAATCAATTGAAAAATTGATGAGAATATTTTTCATAGATCCATCATCATTCAAACAGGTTGAGAAAATATTTTTATACTTTTTTGAATATCAAAAACTATTTAAAATGAATTAAAAATAACCAGAAAAGAGAAAATTCACAAAAAATATCAAATGATAAAATAAAAAATGTTAAAAATCAAAATTAGAAACTAGAATTTATTTTGAGAAGAATGCAATTGGTCCCATATTTTTTGGATTTAAAATGAAGAAGATATGAATTTTTGAAAATAAAAGAAATAAAAGAAATTAAATTAGAAATAAGGAAAATCAAAAAAACAAGGAGCGTCTGATCAAGCCTCATTAATTGACGTGGCTGATCAAACGCTCCACATGCGCGCTTCCATGGTAGGCTTCAGTCCACGCGTAACACAATGAATTATTAAAAGTCATAAGAAGCAAAGGCCAGGATTAGATCTGGAAATAAGAATGGATGGCCACGATTGGATCTGGAGACCAGACGGTGGCCAGCGCCACCGTCTTCTCCGGCTAGCTCCGGTGAGAGCTCAAATTTGCAGAAAAGCAAATGTGCACCAAAACACACGATCCGGGCATCAATCGAAAGAGGAAGTGATGTACATCACTCCTATACCACTCACTTCCACTCTAGATTCCTATTAAGAGAGAAATCAAAGATGGAAGCTTGATGGTGTTCATCATGAATTGCTTGATTTTGAAAATTGAATACACAACAATGATGCCTCTATGGAGAGGACTTCAGACAACACAATATCCAAGCAAATAGATCAAAGAATAGTGAGTTTCAAAGAGAAAACCAGTTGGAGAGTACCTTTGAATCGTGGTGATCTGAGCTTGCTTCCTTGCTTCCTTTGGCCAAACAGAGCTTCAATGGATTATGAGAGAGAGGTATAGGAACTTTAGATCTATAAATTCAACCAAATTTAGTTGAATTTCAGATCTGAGAAATTTGAATGAAAATGAAATCGTTCCTTTGGTGAGAGGTTTAGTTTTCAGTTCAGCAGCATTTCAGGTTGATTCATGGATGGAAATTGAATGGAATGATGCTTCTATTTATAGATGGAGAGGCAAGGCAAGTGTGATCAAACTCATGTGCATGAAATTGGATCCTCCATGCATGGGCTTGTACAGGCGCATGGAGGGCCCAAAAGCAAGTGCAAATGCAAGCTGATATCATGCAAAATTGAAATGGACGTGTACTCTGAGCTGCAATGGCTTGTGCGATGAATTCCAACATGTTATGCACAATTATGCCTAAAACTTCTCTTCTTCGAAAATGCCATTTGCCAAATCCAAACATGAGCATGTGAGTAATGGTTGGAAAGGTCCTGATGTAAGGAACAAATGTTATGTTTGGCAGAAATCCATTTGAAGTGTGGAAAATAGTGAATTTTGAGTTTAAAGTGTAAGGTGTAAAACATGCAAAGGTGAGATTTCCAAATTTGGCCAATGTTCAAGCCCCTCAGTTTTGATGATGTAAGCCTCAAATGGAAAACCTCCAACATCAAAGTTGTATATCTTTTCACGACAATCAAAATGGAATTAAATTTTGCATCATTTGGATTTTTGATGAAAGAGTTATGGGCACTTGAAGTTGGACTTTTTTGCCTTTCAATGCATTTGGTCCAAAGTGACCTATAATGTTTTGCATTATCACATGTATTTCCTTTGAGATTTTGAAATTTTGTTCAAAATAACATTTGAAGTATACATCTTAAACGTTCCAATTCATTTGATCCCACCTCAAAATCTTAAAAAATGAATGAGTTATGTTCTTGGTAAGTTGACCCAAAATTAGGGTTTCAGTCAAAATGACCTATAATGTTTTGGAATGGATGATAACCTTCCAAGCTTCAAACTAATTTTTGATGAACATGAAAGTTGTTCATATTGTCCTTAATAACATTTTTATATTTTAGGATCATCTCCATTTGACCAACACATAAAAAGTTAGGTCTCAGTGCATTTCAAAATAGTCAGATGAATTGACTGATCAACTTTTCAAGTCCATGACTCACATCTTGATGAATTGATGATTGAGGAAACTCAAATAAGTTCAAATATGCATGAAATGATGACTTAGAGAACTTCCCTTGATTGTATTTGACCATGGGCTGAGGCTGCTTCAAAAGCAAGGCATTGTAGGTGCACAGATGAATTAAGGTTTCCTTGGGAAACAAACCTCAAACCCTTTGACTTGCTTTGATCAAAATGAAGAATTGAGATGCTAGGGAGTCATATTTGATGGATGAGAGCTTTGGGAACCATTTCCATGTTTGCCTTCATCTTCTCTTGGCCATACCTTTGTACTTATGATCTCCTAGAGGCTGTTTGTAACACCCTTCTAAATACCCCAAATTATTATAATTAAAATAACAATATATTCATCAGAGTAATTATGCCCCGAAGGGTGTCACACAATCATTTCACAAAAATCATTAAAATATCCTGTCATGCTCATTTATTTAATCAAAATAAGGTTCTTTGCATAATTCGCAGCGGAATCAATTCAACATCAATGTAAAACATGTACACAATACATGTCAATCATTCAACAACAGAAATCAAATTAATTAAAACATCCCCTCCCGATGTTACATCTATCAGAGCATGACCCATAAGAAACTACTTTAGACTCCAAGCATTAGCTTCTACTCAACTCATTTCTCGTTACCTGAAAAATAGGCGTAAGGGTGAGTTCCTCAATCAATATAATAAGCATTATAGAACAATATGTAATGCCAAGTAATTAACACATTAATTCACCCTAATCAGACTACGCATTCAGCGACAGCAATATCCATTCAAGCATCCAGCATCATATTTAACGGTAACATCTCAATCACATTCAACATTAACAAAATAACACACAACACACATATAATACTGGAATACATCCATTCATATTATATGCCATACATTCATTATGCAATGAGACTCTATGCATGCGGTACCGACTATGTTGTGAACATATAGTTCAACCTCACCGTCCAAATCCAGGCACGGCTACCAAGCTCACTAGTCCCACTCATTTGAGACATAGTGACTCACTCACTAATTCCTCACCATGGGAATTAGCTACCACCCCAAATGGGCCATGAAATGCACGCTAATCACCTAGCATGCAAACATCAACAACAACAATCAAATGATATACTCACTAATTCCTCACCATGGGAATTAGCTACCACCCCAAATGGGCCACAACATGCATGCTAATCACCTAGCAATGCAACATCAACAACAATCAAGAATAGACACATGCTCACACTCTAAGCCATAATACAGTCTATTCACAAACGTATACATTCACATCATCATGTATACCATCACACATTATCAACATAACTAATCACAAAAGCACATCATATCATGCCACCTAATCAACCACAGTATTAGCCCGCTCTACTAATACCTATACCACTCAAAACAACGGGAAATGATCCCTACAACATCATATCTCAGCTAAGTACGTCACTCAGCCTAAACAACCAAAAACTGCACAACAACAGTTCAGGAAAATCCCAACTCTGCCCATACGCGTACTGTCCATGCCATACGCGTATTGCCCAAACCTGGCCAACTCCATACGCGTAATGCCTACTCTCTTACGCGTATTGCGCATTTCCTCGCCCAACTCATACGCGTACCACCTACCCCATACGCGTACGCTACGCGTAACAACTTCCCATTACGCGTACCAACAGAGACCAATTCACGTTCAAAATGCCATCTTTTCCACTCATACGCGTAAGGCTTCCCCCCATACGCGTACCAACACCTCATACGCGTATTGCCTAGTGCCATACGCGTATGACCAGAGACCAGAGCTCTCAGATCTGCAATGGCTTTCTCTGCTATGAGACCTATCCAATTCAACCTTCTACAGTCCAGATTTCACACACAATTCATTCATATCATCTAACACGAATCATACACTTTCGATTTCACAAATTTCTAACCTTTCTACCTCTAATTCCTACGAATTTCGTCAATTATATTCCAAATTTTCGTTCATCTCAACAGTTCACAAATTCAACATATATCATCCAATCAGAGGTAAAACAATGGTCTATTACTACCCAGTACATATCATCCCATAATACCCGTTAATCGATGATAAACCCCCCTTACCTGAGTTAATCCGGCAACCTCTGAGCTCCAAGCTTCTCCTTCCTTCAACCTTCGTTCTCTGGTTCTCTTTTTGCCCTTTCTGCCTCTTTTCCCTTTTCACGTGAAAACCTTTTTCCAAAAATTGGGACTTTTTATTATTCCAACTTATATACTCCAATAATATTATTCCACTAAATAATTATCCCAATAATTATTATTCCAAAATAATAATAATAATTCAAATATTCTAATTAAATTAATAAACATATTATTAATTTAATTTAAATAAATACATATTATTATCGGGGTGTTACAACTCTCCCCCACTAAAAGAGTTTTCGTCCTCGAAAACATACCTCAAGCGAACAACTCCGGATAAGACTCCTTCATCTGACTCTCAAGTTCCCAAGTCACATTGCCACCTGCTGGTCCTCCCCAAGCTACCTTCACTAAGGCAATCTCTTTACCCCGCAACTGCTTCCACTCTCGATCCTCAATCCTCATAGGTGATGTTTCAACAGTCAGGTTATCTCTCACCTGTACATCATCTACTTGGACAACATGCGACGGATCATGAACGTATCTCCTCAACTGAGACACATGAAAAACATCATGCAAATTCGCAAGCGACGGTGGTAAGGCGATACGATAGGCTACCTCTCCTATCCTCTCCAAAATCTGATAGGGACCAATAAATCGAGGTGTCAACTTCTTCGACTTCAAAGCTCGACCAACACCAGTTATCGGAGTAACACGAAGAAACACATGATCTCCCTCTTGGAACTCAAGTGACTTCCTCCTCTTATCATGATAACTCTTCTGACGACTCTGAGCAATTCTCATCTTCTCCTGAATCATCTTAATCTTTTCTGTAGTCTGTTGAACAATCTCCGGTCCAACCACAGCACTCTCACCGGACTCATACCAACATAAAGGCGTCCGACATCTCCTACCATACAAAGCTTCAAACGGTGCCATACCGATGCTCGAATGAAAACTATTGTTGTAGGTAAACTCAATCAAAGGCAAATAACAATCCCAAGCACCTCCTTTTTCCAAAACACAAGCTCTCAAAAGATCCTCCAGTGACTGAATCGTCCTCTCAGTCTGACCATCAGTCTGCGGATGATATGCAGAACTCAATCTCAGCTTAGTTCCCAAAGCCCTCTGCAAACCTTCCCAGAACTTCGATGTAAATCTAGGATCTCTGTCCGAAACAATACTCGACGGAATACCATGCAAACTTACAATCTTCTCAATATACAACTCGGCTAATCTCTCTAACGGATAATCCATTCTAATCGGAATGAAATGAGCCGACTTCGTCAATCTATCAACAATCACCCAAATAGCCTCAAAATTCTTACTTGTCCTCGGCAAACCAGAAACAAAATCCATACTGATACTATCCCACTTCCACTCTGGAATAGCCAACGGTTGCATTAGCCCAGACGGCTTCTGATGCTCAATCTTTGACTTCTGACAAGTCAAACAGGAATAAACAAAACTCGCAATTTCTTTCTTCATTCCCGGCCACCAAAACAACTTTTTCAAATCATGATACATTTTCGTAGCTCCAGGATGAATACTCAAGCCACTACGATGTCCTTCTTCAAGAATACTCTTCTTAAGCTCGGCAACATCCGGAATACACACCCGGTCACCAAATCTCAAAACACCATTCTCATCAACTCGGAATTCACCACCCTGACCTGAGTTCACCAAAGTCAACTTATCAACCAAAAGCATATCAGATTTCTGACCTTCTCTGATCTCATCCAGAATACCACTTGTTAATCTCAACATTCCCAGTTTAACACTATTGTGAGTACTCTCACACACCAAACTCAAGTCTCTAAACTGTTCAATTAAATCCAATTCCTTAACCATCAACATAGACATATGCAATGATTTCCGACTCAATGCATCAGCTACTACATTTGCTTTACCCGGATGGTAATGCAAACCAAAGTCATAATCCTTCAAAAATTCTAACCATCTTCTCTGTCTCATATTCAGCTCTTTCTGATCAAACAAATACTTTAAACTCTTATGGTCACTGAAAACTTCAAATCTCGACCCATACAAATAATGCCTCCACAACTTCAGAACAAATACCACAGCTGCCAACTCTAAATCGTGTGTCGGATAGTTCCTCTCATGAACCCTTAGCTGTCTCGAAGCATAAGCTATAACCTGCTTATTCTGCATCAACACACCACCTAAACCCAACAATGAAGCATCACAATAAACCTTAAATAGTTCCGACGAACTCGGTAATATCAGAATAGGAGCAGTAGTTAACCTTCTCTTTAACTCTTGGAAACCTTCTTCACATTTTGAATCCCAAACAAACGCTTGCCCCTTTCTAGTCAACATTGTCAACGGTAACGCCAACTTAGAGAATCCCTCAATAAATTTCCTATAGTAACCTGCAAGTCCAAGGAAACTTCGAATCTCAGCAACAGACTTCGGAGCTTCCCACTTAGATACCGCTTCTATCTTAGAAGGATCAACAGCAACACCACCTCTTGAAATCACATGACCAAGAAAACTAACCTCTTCTAACCAAAATTCACACTTTGACAGTTTAGCAAATAACTTCTTTTCTCTTAGAACTCCTAAAACCACTCTCAAATGCTCAGCATGCTCTTCTTCAGATTTCGAATACACCAAAATATCGTCAATAAACACCACAACAAACTGGTCTAGATACGGATGGAAAATCCTATTCATATACTCCATAAACACTCCAGGTGCATTAGTCACACCAAAAGGCATCACGGAATACTCATAATGTCCATACCTTGTTCTGAAAGCAGTCTTCTGAATATCCTCAGTTTTCACACGTATCTGATGATATCCAGATCTCAAATCTATTTTGCTGAACACACTAGCACCAACCAATTGATCCATTAAATCATCAATCCTCGGTAAAGGATACCGATTCTTGATCGTCACTTTATTCAGTTGCCTGTAGTCCACACACAACCTCATAGTACCTTCTTTCTTCTTAACCAACAACACTGGTGCACCCCACGGTGACACACTCGGACGAATGAATTTCTTATCCAACAAATCTTCCAACTGACTCTTCAATTCAGCTAGTTCAACAGCAGACATACGATATGGAGCCATCGATATCGGTCTAGTACCAGGTACCAAATCAATCGAGAACTCAACTTCACGCTCTGGCGGCAATTCGTTCACTTCTTCCGGAAACACATCAGGAAAATCACACACCACAGCTAGATCGCCAATCACCAGTTTATCTTTAGCCTCCAAAGTCGCTAACAGCATAAACAACTCTGCCCCATCTGCCACTGCCTCATTCACCTGCCTTGCTGATAGAAACAAACTCTTTCCTTCCTCAATCTCAGGGAATATCACTGTCTTATCAAAACAGTTGATAGAAACTCGGTTAAACACCAACCAGTTCATACCCAGAATAACATCAACCTGTACTAGTGGAAGACACACAAGGTCTATCCCAAAGTCTCTACCGAAAATACTCAAGGGACAACTTAGACAAACTGAAGTAGTAGTTACTGAACCCTTCGCAGGAGTATCAATCACCATACTTCCAAACATCTCAGATATTTCTAACTTAAGCTTCACAGCACAATCCAAAGATATAAAAGAATGAGTCGCACCTGTGTCAATAATAGCTACAAGAGGAAAGCCATTAATATAACACGTACCTCGGATCAAACGATCATCTGCAGAAGTCTCAGAACCTGATAAAGCAAAAACCTTGCCTCCTGACTGATTCTCTTTCTTCGGCTTAGGACACTGTGGACTGATATGACCCAACTCTCCACAGTTGAAACAAGTCACAGTCTTCAACCGGCAATCTGCAGCTAAATGACCACCTTTTCCACATTTGAAACACTTCTTCTCATTACTGGTACACTCATGGATACGATGTCCAGCCTGACCACATCTGTAACACTTAACAGGAGCACTAGAATCTCCCCCTCTAGTCCTCTTCGTCCCACTCTGCCTCTGAAAACCTTTGCCAGCTGCATACGGTTTTCCACGATCCATCTGATTCTTGCCTCTCCTATCAACTCTCTGCTGATAGCTCTCAGCTCTGGCCTTGGAATCCTGTTCAAAAATCCTGCAACAGTCAACCAAATCAGAAAACACTCTAATCCTCTGATATCCAATCGCCTGCTTGATCTCGGGACGCAACCCGTTCTCAAACTTCACACACTTGGAAAATTCCCCAGCAGCCTCAGCATAGGGAGTATAATACTTAGACAACTCTGTGAACTTAGCAGCATACTCCGTAACAGACCGGTTACCCTGCTTCAATTCCAAGAACTCTATCTCTTTCTTTCCTCTGACATCTTCGGGAAAATACTTCCTCAGAAATCTCTCTCTGAATACAGCCCAAGTAATCTCAGCATCTCCAGCAGCTTCCAACTCAGTGCGGGTAGCAACCCACCAATCATCAGCTTCTTCTGACAGCATATGTGTACCGAACCTGACCTTCTGGTTATCAGCACACTCAGTTACTCTGAAGATCCTCTCTATCTCCTTCAACCACTTCTGAGCACCATCTGGATCGTATGCTCCTTTGAACATTGGAGGATTGTTCTTCTGGAACTCACTCAACTGACGAGCAGCTCCCATTCCCACAACATTTGGATTCCCTCCAAGTACTCCAGCTAGCATACCCAGAGCCTCAGCAATCGCAGCATCATCTCTACCTCTTCCAGCCATCTCTATTCTGAAAACCCAACAAGCTAAAACAATAAGTACCGATAGGGTTACACAACACCTATCCCGTACAGGGGAAACAGAATAACTACGACTCGACACGACTGACTATGCTCTGATACCACTAATGTAACACCCTTCTAAATACCCCAAATTATTATAATTAAAATAACAATATATTCATTAGAGTAATTATGCCCCGAAGGGTGTCACACAATCATTTCACAAAAATCATTAAAATATCCTGTCATGCTCATTTATTTAATCAAAATAAGGTTCTTTGCATAATTCGCAGCGGAATCAATTCAACATCAATGTAAAACATGTACACAATACATGTCAATCATTCAACAACAGAAATCAAATTAATTAAAACATCCCCTCCCGATGTTACATCTATCAGAGCATGACCCATAAGAAACTACTCTAGACTCCAAGCATTAGCTTCTACTCAACTCATTTCTCGTTACCTGAAAAATAGGCGTAACGGTGAGTTCCTCAATCAATATAATAAGCATTATAGAACAATATGTAATGCCAAGTAATTAACACATTAATTCACCCTAATCAGACTACGCATTCAGCGACAGCAATATCCATTCAAGCATCCAGCATCATATTTAACGGTAACATCTCAATCACATTCAACATTAACAAAATAACACACAACACACATATAATACTGGAATACATCCATTCATATTATATGCCATACATTCATTATGCAATGAGACTCTATGCATGCGGTACCGACTATGTTGTGAACATATAGTTCAACCTCACCGTCCAAATCCAGGCACGGCTACCAAGCTCACTAGTCCCACTCATTTGAGACATAGTGACTCACTCACTAATTCCTCACCATGGGAATTAGCTACCACCCCAAATGGGCCATGAAATGCACGCTAATCACCTAGCATGCAAACATCAACAACAACAATCAAATGATATACTCACTAATTCCTCACCATGGGAATTAGCTACCACCCCAAATGGGCCACAACATGCATGCTAATCACCTAGCAATGCAACATCAACAACAATCAAGAATAGACACATGCTCACACTCTAAGCCATAATACAGTCTATTCACAAACGTATACATTCACATCATCATGTATACCATCACACATTATCAACATAACTAATCACAAAAGCACATCATATCATGCCACCTAATCAACCACAGTATTAGCCCGCTCTACTAATACCTATACCACTCAAAACAACGGGAAATGATCCCTACAACATCATATCTCAGCTAAGTACGTCACTCAGCCTAAACAACCAAAAACTGCACAACAACAGTTCAGGAAAATCCCAACTCTGCCCATACGCGTACTGTCCATGCCATACGCGTATTGCCCAAACCTGGCCAACTCCATACGCGTAATGCCTACTCTCTTACGCGTATTGCGCATTTCCTCGCCCAACTCATACGCGTACCACCTACCCCATACGCGTACGCTACGCGTAACAACTTCCCATTACGCGTACCAACAGAGACCAATTCACGTTCAAAATGCCATCTTTTCCACTCATACGCGTAAGGCTTCCCCCCATACGCGTACCAACACCTCATACGCGTATTGCCTAGTGCCATACGCGTATGACCAGAGACCAGAGCTCTCAGATCTGCAATGGCTTTCTCTGCTACGAGACCTATCCAATTCAACCTTCTACAGTCCAGATTTCACACACAATTCATTCATATCATCTAACACGAATCATACACTTTCGATTTCACAAATTTCTAACCTTTCTACCTCTAATTCCTACGAATTTCGTCAATTATATTCCAAATTTTCGTTCATCTCAACAGTTCACAAATTCAACATATATCATCCAATCAGAGGTAAAACAATGGTCTATTACTACCCAGTACATATCATCCCATAATACCCGTTAATCGATGATAAACCCCCCTTACCTGAGTTAATCCGGCAACCTCTGAGCTCCAAGCTTCTCCTTCCTTCAACCTTCGTTCTCTGGTTCTCTTTTTGCCCTTTCTGCCTCTTTTCCCTTTTCACGTGAAAACCTTTTTCCAAAAATTGGGACTTTTTATTATTCCAACTTATATACTCCAATAATATTATTCCACTAAATAATTATCCCAATAATTATTATTCCAAAATAATAATAATAATTCAAATATTCTAATTAAATTAATAAACATATTATTAATTTAATTTAAATAAATACATATTATTATCGGGGTGTTACACTGTTGACCTTGTGATTGCTCAAGCTACAAACAAAAGATGTTAGTGACATATTTTTGTGCTTTTGGTTAGTGAACAAAATAAGAAAAGCAATAATATACAATTCAAGCATGCTAGGTGATCTCAAACCACTCACAAGAAGTCCCACCCAAAGGTAAGGGGAACTAAGATGCTTATGATCCTTGAGGCAATGCAAATGCAATGTTATGATGCCATGAGGGATCTTAGGGTCAAAATTGGGGTCTTACAGATGCCCCTATTTAAGGTCATTCTAGTCGGAGAAATGAAGGTTAAAATATTCGCCTCGACGTGGTAGAATGGGCTTAAATAATAACAAAGAGACGAATTTTGGTCCCTAAGAGACCTCATGATGCAAATGTATGTATGCAAAAAGGTAACACTTTGTGGGGGGGATGTGTCCACAAAGGCAAAGATCAGGAGGAATTTGACAATCCCCATGAGTAATCCACTCCATGGGGCAGAGACTCTACCGGGGAGTAAAGGGATTAAAATGCGTGAGCAGGTCACGACTTGCAACTTGCTGAGAGGCACGAAGGGATTCCAGTGAAATACATCAATGGAAAGACTCGAGCTGACTCAAAGATGCACGTATTGGGGAATATGCCAATACAGCAAAAATTATCCATAACGGGTACTTCGGATGAAATTCCGGGCTCAGGCTGAGAAAATCCACTAAGGGACTCCGACGGGGGATGTCCAAAGAGGACTCAGTTGAGGAAACAAATGAGGTATTACCGGTTACTGGGTAATAAGCTCAAAGAGACATGTGATCCAAACACCGATATAGGGGTGAGAAAACAACATGCTCGGCGAGAATGAATATCTAAGACCGGTATAAGGGTGAGAGATATCAATCAACCAAAACATCTGAGGAAAACCTAGAAGGTATATTTCAACTCAGGAAATCTGACTCCACAGGGGACAAAAAGTCATAATAGGGAGCAGAAGGAAAGAACACCAGGGATACCGGTTACTGGGCATATAATAGGCGACCAACCAAAATGTGAGTTGGGGAATATTCCCAAGACACTCATCATCCAAAAGAGGGCTAAAAGAAAACTCGATTATAGGATGGACATTCGATTCCAAAAAGGGATACGAATCTTACTCAACTGGGGATGAACGAAAGACCTCAACCA
Source organism: Lathyrus oleraceus (assembly GCF_024323335.1). Lineage (NCBI taxonomy): Eukaryota > Viridiplantae > Streptophyta > Magnoliopsida > Fabales > Fabaceae > Lathyrus > Lathyrus oleraceus. The sequence continues at coordinate 275,486,298 of NC_066579.1, read as the reverse complement.
AAGAGTGCATGAGATATATTATCTATTACCGTCAGAACGTAGATAACATACTCGCATGGAAGATTATCCACAACCGGTTACTGGGTTAATAAAGGATAAATCGACCGACAAAGAAAGGCATAGGGGTACCGAAACTAGGTATATAATGATGACCAATCAAAGGGGAGAAACGATCACTACCGACAATCGGTATATGAAAGATGACTCGCTGGGGATAAACTGCCTGATCAGAGCAATTATCCAAAAGAGGAGGGAATATCAACACCGAATATTGGATGAAGATAACCGTCAGGGAGGGGATTACATCTGCCGGATACTGGGTAGAAAACCACAGAAAGGTAACCGTCATCGATTAGGATGAACAAAAGGTTAACTCTACAGAGGGGGAAATAGGGTTTACGACTACCAATATGAGGGTAGAAAACCACAGACTCCGCCGGGGATAAGATGAATGATTACTGATTACTGAGCAATTATTCATTTATACCACAGGGAAATGCATGAACAGTCCCAAGAAGCCAATCTAGGATCAAACTAAAGAGGCAAGCTGAATCAAGACTCGTCCCAGTGAGGATATAACTCAATGGGGAATCCCATCCCAATATATGTGTTAGGAAGAAACAGAAACAACCATCATCCACGAGGATATAACTCGGTGGGGATTACGGAAGGAAAGATAAACACTTTCTACTTAAGGGGCTGACTCTACATGGGGAGTTCAGACACCGACATCTGCTTGGGGAAATGTATTACCAACTAGCAGGGGATAGCAAACAAAGATATATGGCAAAGAATGCAACATGGATATCCGAATGTTTGAAAATTATATGTACACATGCCTGATTTATGTATGATGAATGCTGACAAACAGACGTTTCTAACACCAACAAATCCAACGAACAAGTACACAATCAATCGGTACTACATCTCAAGAGAGAAAGCTAGGATCATAAAGATCTCTGCAGGGGATTAGCGTCAGTCATTCCAACTGGGGGGAAGTCGTTGGCCAGATGAACTCCGACGTAGGAGCAACTCTACTGGGGAACTTATCCAAAGGGGATCAGGGGACTCCGTGGAGAACAACCAGCAAAAACAAAAGTTTCCAAGGGTCACCAAATACTGTCTCAAATAGTGAGAACACATCTGCTGAGGAGGAAGAGATAAATAATCTTTACCAAACATTCTGCTCGAGAGAAAGCACCAGAAGGCTCTAGAGGAAGAAGATACAAGCATGCCAGGAATACAAACAAATGTCTTACCCTGTTGGGGATTATACCATCTTTGGGATAGCACTGAAGACCTCCTAAGTATCCTTATGTCATTGTGAATGTTCACTTTGTTTAAAAACAAATTATGAAGAATTTGACTATTCAAAACAATGATATATTTTTTCAATTAAAACATGCAAAACATTTGTTGGATAGAAACAAATAAGAGTGCAAATAATTGGATAAAAGGCTCAAATTTATTTGATGGAATGGTAATCTGCAAATGGCAAGACTCCATGGATCTTTACAAATTTGAAATTGGTGATATATATTGGAAAAAGGCTACATTGAAAATAATGACCATTTCTCCACCAACTCTGAATCTGATGTATTTGAAGCTTCAGTTGACGATGATTGAATGAGAATCTTTGACAGGAGACATTCGTAGAACAAAGTCTTGTCAGGATGCAGTTACTTGCCAAATCCCTATTTTTTGCCTAGATTTCCCCAGGGTGAGGTACTCAATCTAGTGGGATACATATATTTATTCATTTTTTATGTCTCTAACTTTTGCTTGGATCGCCCTTTCAGGTTTTCAATCCACCGAGACGCTCATTTTTGCCTAAGCCGCCCTTTTGGGTTTTCAACTTAGCGAGCTATTCTGTTTTTATTTTAGGCGAAGTATTTCTTGACTGCATCTGAATTCACAGGACGAGTGAAATCCTCCCCATCCATAGTTGTAAGTATGAAAGCACCGCCTGAAAAGGCTCTCTTAACAACATATGGACCTTCATAGTTTGGAGTCCACTTGCCCCTGGAATCGAGCGCGAAAGACAAAACTTTCTTGAGCACGAGGTCACCTTCTCGGAACACACGAGGCTTGACCTTCTTATCAAAGGCTTTCTTCATCCTTTGTTGATATAATTGGCCATGGCACATGGCAGTCAATCTCTTTTCTTCTATCAGATTCAGTTGGTCATAACGACTCTGAACCCATTCAGCATCAGTCAACTTGGCTTCCATCAAGACTCTCATTGATGGGATCTCCACCTCTACTGGGAGCACAACCTCCATGCCATAAACGAGAGAGAAAGGGGTTGCCCCTGTTGAAGTGCGGACAGATGTACGATATCCATGCAAAGCAAATGGCAGCATCTCATGCCAATCTTTATATGTAACAACCATCTTCTGGATAATCTTCTTAATATTTTTATTAGCAGCTTCAACAGCCCCATTCATCTTGGGTCTGTAAGGAGAAGAATTATGATGTGCAATCTTGAACTCACTACACAATTCTTTCATCATCTTGTTGTTCAAATTAGATCCTTTATCAGTAATGATCTTATCTAGCACACCATACCGGCATATGAGTTGATTCTTGATAAACTTCACAACCACTTGCCTGGTCACATTTGCGAATGATGCCGCTTCAACCCACTTAGTGAAGTAATCAATTGCTACGAGAATGAATTTGTGTCCATCGGACGCTTTTGGCTCTATCATGCCAATCATATCGATTCCCCACATAGAGAAGGGCCATGGTGACGAAATCACATTCAGAAGTGTCGGAGGAATATGAATCTTATCCGCATAAATCTGACACTTATGGCATTTCTTCATATATTTGCAACAGTCAGACTCCATTGTCAGCCAATAGTAGCCTGCTCTCAACATCTTTCTAGCCATGGCATGTCCATTGGAATGAGTACCAAATGAACCCTCATGGACCTCGGTCATCAACAAGTCTGCTTCATGTCTATCCACGCATCTGAGCAGCACCATGTCAAAATTTCTCTTATAAAGCACATCACCATTGAGGTAGAAACTTCCTGACAATCTCCTCAAAGTCTTCCTGTCTTTCACAGATGCCCCAGGCGGATAAACTTGGCTCTGAAGGAAACACTTGATATCATAATACCACGGCTTATCATCTTTCACCTCTTCTACTACAAATACATGAGCTGGTCTGTCCAAGCGCATCACAGTGATATTGGGAACTTCATTCCAGAGTCTAACTACAATCATCGAAGCAAGTGTAGCAAGAGCATCTGCCATTCGATTCTCATCTCGAGGAATATGATGGAAGTCAACTTCAGTAAAGAAAGTTGAAATCCTTCTCGCATAATCCCTATATGGAATGAGGCCGGGTTGATTCGTTTCCCATTCACCCTTAATCTGATTAACAACGAGGGCCGAATCACCGTAAACATCAAGGTGCTTGATCCTAAGATCAATGCATTCCTCCAATCCCATAATACAGGCCTCATACTCACCCATATATTCGTGCATTTGAAAGTTAGCCTTGCTGTAAAAGGAAAATGTGTGCCCTGAGGAGTAATAATCACTGCCCCAATACCATTTCCATATTGATTCACAGCGCCATCAAACACCATACTCCATCTGGAACCAGGCTCTGGCCCCTCATCGAGCGTAGGCTCATCACAATCTTTCATTTTCAAATACAGAATCTCCTCATTTGGGAAGTCGTACTGAACTGACTGATATCTTCAATCGGCTGATGTGCCAAGTCGTCAGCCAAGATACTACCTTTAATAGCCTTCTGAGCTCGATACTTAATATCATACTCAGATAACAACATCTTCCAACGAGCAATCCTCCCAGTTAGAGCAGGCTTCTCAAAGATATACTTGATTGGATCCATTATGGATATCAACCAAGTCGTATGATTTAACATATACTGGCGTAAGCGCTTAGCAGCCCAAGCCAAAGCCCAACATGTCTTCTCAAGCATTGAGTATCGAGACTCACAATCAGTGAACTTCTTGCTCAAGTAGTAAATAGCATACTCTTTCTTTCCTGATTCGTCTTGCTGACCAAGGACACAACCCATTGAGTCTTCAAGAACTGTCAGATACATAATTAATGGTCTTCCTTCCACAGGCAGAGACAAAATCGGAGGCTCAGACAAATATTCTTTAATGATGTCAAAAGCTTTTTGGCAATCCTTAGTCCAATCATGGGACTGATCTTTCTGGAGGAGCTTGAATATCGACGCATATGTGGCAGTTATGTGGGATATGAATCTGGAAATGTAATTCAAGCGGACAAGAAACCCTCGGACTTGCTTCTCAGTTTTGGGCGCAGGCATCTCTTGTATTGCTTTGACCTTTGCAGGATCAACCTCAATACCTCTTTCACTGACAATAAAACCCAATAACTTACCAGAACGGACTCCAAAAGTACACTTGTTGGGATTCAGACGAAGCTTATACTTCCTCAAACGCTGAAAAAGCTTCAACAGGTGCTCTACATGTTCAACTTCCGTTCTTGACTTAGCGATCATATTGTCAACGTATACCTCGATTTCCTTGTGCATCATATCATGAAACAAGGTGGTCATAGCTCGTTGATACGTGGCTCCGGCGTTCTTCAAACCGAAGGGCATCACTCGATAACAGAATGTTCTCCAAGGTGTGATGAATGTTGTCTTCTCCATATCCTCGGGTTCCATTTTAATCTGATTATATCCGGAAAATCCGTCCATAAATGAGAAGACATTGAATTTAGCCGTATTATCTACCAACATATCAATATGTGGTAGAGGAAAATCATCTTTCGGACTAGCCTTATTCAAGTCTCTATAGTCCACACACATTCGGACTTTTCCATCTTTCTTAGGCACGGGCACAATATTGGCCACCCATTGAGGATATGTAGAAGTCACCAGAAACCTCGCATCAATTTGCTTCTGAACTTCCTCTTTGATTTTTACTGCCATATCAGGATGAGTTCTTCTGAGCTTCTGCTTTACAAGCACGCACTCAAGTTTCAAAGGTAGGAAATGTTGCACAATATCAGTATCTAGACCAGGCATGTCTTCATACGACCAGGAAAAGACGTCAACATATTCTCGTAGCAACTCAATCAACCCTTTCTTAACAGACTCTTCCAGGAGTGCCTCAATCTTCACTTCTCGCACACAATCCTTAGACCCCAAGTTGACTGTTTCCAGATTCTCAAGGTGCGGCTGAATGATCTTCTCTTCGTGCTCAAGTAGACGGGTAATCTCGTTAGGAATCCCTTCATCATCATCTTCCCCCGCCTCGAATATAGGGAATTCAAAATTGGGAGATGGTGTTGGATCATTATGTTCAATGGGTTTGATCAACCTGCATAATGATATTGGATATGAAAAGATTTTAGAATTCAAACAAGGCAAATCATTATGCAGATGGAAAGATTGATTTTATTCTAATTTTGAGGTTTTATGTGATCACCAATTTCATGCAAAAGCGAAAAGGGAAAATAATTGGAAAAATAAACATTTAACATGAATCTATTGAATGAAAATATCATTGTATTTATGCGCCAACAATGTCATCACTCCTCCTTTTGGCATGGGAGGAGGGTTTTTAAACACAATGAACATTACTTTGACTTATGGATAACTGTTGGAATATCCACAGCGACCCAATTATTGCAGATCCCCCCAGGGATGACGAAGTTGCCAGAATCCTCTTCGTCCTCTTCCAAAACGGCAGCAGCCTCCTCGTCTTGACTGGCGTGGATGAAGCCTCCACTTGTGAACAAACCTTGTGTATTGGAAACCCCAGAAAAATAACCTATGTCAGCCCGGGACTTGTTGTCTTTTAACTCAATCATTTGCCCCAAACCAACAGTTGCACCATGCTCAATGGCCAACTTTGCATCTTTGTAGGAAATAAATGAGGGAGCTCTCTTCTCAACAGGTTCAGCAATGGATAAAGCTTGGAAAGGAGTTCCAACTTCATCCTTAGCATCTATATATGAGAAGGAGGACAAATGGATAACCAGGAGAGCCTTCTCTCCCCCTACCACCACCAGCTTCTTATTCTTTATAAATTTCAATTTCTGGTGTAGGGTGGATGTCACGGTGCCAGCCTCGTGAATCCATGGTCTGCCTAAGAGACAGCTATTCGATGGGTGAATATCCATAACCTGGAAGGTAATCTGGAAATCACTTGGTCCGATTTTGACTGGGAGATCAACTTCACCAATCACAGTTTTGCGAGACCCATTGAAAGCCTTCACAACTACTCCACTCTGCCTCATGGGAGGCCCTTGATATGACAACTTCGAGAGAGTAGTCTTGGGCAATACATTCAACGATGACCCAGTGTCCACCAGCACATTGGACATGGCATCATCTCTGCAGCTCATAGATATATGTAATGCCAAGTTGTGGTCTCTTCCCTCCTCGGGGAGATCAGAGTCACAAAAACTCAAGTTGTTACAAGCGGTAATGTTTGCAACAATGCTATCAAATTGTTCTTATGTGACATCGTGATCCACGTACGCCACATCCAACACCTTCTGCAGAGCTTCCCGGTGTGGTTCTGAATTCAAAAGCAATGATAACACAGATATCTTGGATGGCGTTTGTAGAAGTTGGTCTATAACGTTGTACTCGCTTCTCTTGATGAGCCTCAGCATCTCATCACAATCTTCTTTCGTATTGCCACTCGGGCCAGCAGAAGCAGGAGTTTTCAACGTAGAGGAGGGCTTAACAACAAGTGCTGGATTCGGGGTGCTCACAGCATTCCCAATCGGGCGATCAACAAAATCAGCAACAACACCTCCTCGAGCATCAGCTTGAGGCTTCGACGGTGCTGAAAATACACGATCGTTGCGGGTCAAACCACTGACGTCAGCAATGTTAACAACAGATGAAGAGGGCAAGGACACCTCTTTCCCATTTTCCACTGCTACAGCATTGTAGCGATAGGGAACCGCCTTCTCGGAGGAGTATGGTACAGGTCCGGCTGGTTTGATGATGAGAGCGGGAGAAGTCTTCTGCTTGCTACCATCATACTTGATGACAACAGGCTCAGGTATCCGGAACACCGGAGAAATCACATTGACTTCGGGCTCATCTTCATCAATATTTCTATTTTGAAGGATCTCAATCACTCCTTCTTCCAACATCTCTTGCACATATTTGAGCACCTGGCGACAACCTCTCTGATTGACAGAACAGACTCTGCATCCATCATGGTCATGCTCATAATGGCTATAGTCACACAGCAATCTATGCATCTCAACCAGTGATTGTCGGATATGACTGACGTATTTAACTTTGTACTTGCCAGGGCAGCCCTGGACCATATTGACAGACTTTCCATGCTCGGGCAATGGGTTCTTCTTCACATTCGGACCTACGTCCTCTAAAAACAAAATCCCGCTTCTCACAAGGTCTTGCACCTTGGTCTTCAGGGGATAACAGTTCTCTACATCGTGTCCGGGAGCCCGGAATGATATACACAGTGAAGATCAGGCTTGTACCACCACTGGGGGTTAGCAGGTACAGCGGGAGGGTCTCACGGCGTGATCAATTTTCTACCGATCAGTGACGGATAGAGTTCAGCATAAGTCATCGGAATTGGATCAAAGGTGATCCTCTTCCTCTCATAGCTGGTGCTGGAATTATTGTTGTTATTTCGAGGCTGATAGGCCTGCTGTTGTGGATGCTGTGGTTATCGATATTGCTGAGTTTGCGGTTGCTGATAATGTTGAGCTTCCTTGAAAACAAGTGCTATATGAGCCACCTGATGTTGATTGTTGACTGGGCGAGCAATCTTCCTCTTCACAGAGGGTCTCCTTTTGACATGGGAAGACACGGCATCTGCCTCTCCCTCCTTCTTCTTTGCAAAGCTTCCATATCTCTTTGCTGAAGACCCTTCCTCTCGAGTTAAGCGTCCTTCACGGACCCCTTCTTCCAATCTCATTCCCATATTCACCATTTCGGTGAAGTATGAGGGAGCACTGGCTATCATTCTCTCGTAATAAAACGAGCTCAAGGTTTTCAAGAAGATCTTGGTCATCTCTTTCTCCTCAAGGGGTGGCACTATCTGAGCTGCCAATTCGCGCCATCTCTGGGCGTACTCTTTGAAGGTCTCCTTCTCCTTCTGGGACATCGCCCTCAATTGGTCCCTATCAGGAGCCATATCTACATTATATTCATACTGGTTGACGAAGGCCTCGCCAAGATCATTGAAATATCGGATGTTCGAACTCTCCAAACCCATATACCACCGGAGAGCGGCACCGGACAGACTGTCCTGGAAATAATGGATGAGTAGTTGGTCATTGTCTGTCTATGTTGACATCTTGCGAGCATACATCACAAGATGACTGAGAGGGCATGTGTTTCCCTTATACTTCTCAAAGTCAGGCACTTTGAATTTAATAGGGATCTTCATGTTGGGCACAACTCAGCAGCACTTTTACCAAAGAGGTCTTTCCCCCTCAAAGTCTTCAGTTCCTTGCGAAGCTCAAGGATTTGGTCCTTCATATCATCCATCCTTTCATAAACGCCTGGGCCCTCAGATGGCTCAGAGTGGTAGATGGTATCTTCGACCCTTGGTAGCGTGTGCACAACGGGTGGTGGCACTTAAAGGACCGGGCTAGATGCCGACAGAGAAGCAAGAGTAGGGGTGAAACCCTCTGGTACAAAGTTGGGGGGCATTCCCCAAGGGAACCCAGCTGGCATGGATGGTGCAAAGTGAGCAGTTGCAGCAGGCACAGTAGAGGTCACGATCTCAGAGATGACCGTCCTCTGGGGAGGAGTTGATGGCGTTGGAGAAGATTGGCTTTGAGCGGCCAAGAATGACTCCATCAGGGCAGTCAACCTGGCTACTTCCTCCTTCAGCTCGTGGTTTTCTTGTTCTAGATGATCCATTAGTCTTGAAGAATTGGCTTTGGTGTAGTACCGGTGAGTCAGCTTGTCTTTGAAATAAATGAAGAACACAGAGTTAGACCAAAGGACAAGAAGCCGGGAACAAAACCTGCTTATGCACATGATGCATGCAATGCTCGTGCATATGATTTATTTTTTATTTCAAAGGAACTTTAGAGTTCTATTTGCAGATATTTGAAATATTAACACTTATCATATATGAAAATATCTTGACACTAATATCTGGAAAATAGTTTTACATCAAAGAAGTACAGCATGGGTAGCTAGACAAAAATACAGGAGAAAAGGAACATGATCATCCCATGGATCCCTAGAAGCAATTGTCCAAAGCTCGGGATACAGGAAGATAAGATGCACAAAGCCTCTTCACTTCCTCCTCATAGGCTGCCTCCATATATGCCTTCTCTTTGGCGAGTCGATCGTACTTCCTCTTCCAGAACTTGGAACACTGAGGAAGTAGAGAAGTCCATGCGTCATCAGGATCATCAATAACTTGATGCTCGAGGAACTCTATCAAAGCATCCTTCTTCTTAATTTGCTGAAGCAACTTTTCTCGTTCACGGATCCAAGCACGTGAACGGTCTTCGTCTCTCAACTCCTCTACTCTTTGATCAGGGAGGGTTGAAGGCCCAGCCATAACCAAAGGTGTAGGTCTTGGATACTCGTACGACATGAGATACTCAGACGCTCTCTTCCTGACCCAAGCAGTGTAAGGCTCCAAAGCGACACAGTTCTTAGGACCTAACTCCTTCCTTCCTTTCCTATGAATCTTGCGCCAAGCGCGGACCATTCTGCCCTTTAAGCCTTGTGGATCTTTACCCTCCTGAAAGAACACACCCTCTAACAGAATTTTATTAGGTTTATCCTTTAGGGGGAACCCAAGCTGACGTCGTGCCAAAACAGGATTGTAGTTAATCCCACCACATGTACCAAGAAGAGGTACATTGGAGAATTCACCATAAGAGTCGATAATCTGCACACCGTCATACACACGATTGTACCAAGAGATATCGTCATTAGTGAGAGACATAAGTCTCGTGGACCACCGTAGACATCCCTTGTTCTCCTTGAAGGCGACTGTCTGCGGCAAGTGAGAAATAAACCACTTATACAACAGAGGCAAACAACACACTGGCACCACCACCCTTTGCATTCCTCATATGCAAAGAAAAATAAGTGTCACCCAACAGAGTCGGAACGGGATTAAGAGTAGAGAAAATCCTAATAGCGTTCACATCCACAAACTTGTCGATGTTGGGGAACAACACTAACCCATAGATGAGAAGTACAAATATGGCCTCAAAGGCGTCCTCACTCATGGCCTTCCCATACATAATAGCTTGAGTAATGAGGAACTCAGAAGGGAGACCTTGAATTCCACCTTTGGTAGTCATATGAGCACCAACCAGGGATTCATCTATATGCAACATGTCTGCTATCTCTTGAGAAGTAGGAATATCCTCCAAGCCACTGAACGGCAACTGGTCTAGAATAGGTATACCCACAAGATAAGCATACTCCTCAAGTGTGGGCAAAAGCTGAAAATCCGGAAATGTGAAGCAACGATACAAAGGATCATAAAACTGCACCAATACACTCATCAACCCTTCATCCACCTGAGTAGTCAGAAGAGGAAGAAGCTTCCCAAAACGAGCCTTGAAACCCAAGGGGTCTAGTACATAGGATGTCAGATTCCTTAACTCTTTCAAATATGGTTGTCTAAAGTTGTACTTCTTTGTATTTCTTCTTTATCTTTCCATGTCTGAAAATTATCAAATAGACCTCTTAAGTTCCTTGAAAATTTTCTTCATTATTGATGATATGGATGCAAATGGGTGCATGAATGCAACAATCACACTCAAGGATCAAGCAAAGCACACCAAACAAAGGTCATGGGATGGATCATGACACCCTTAATATCAATAATCCATTTTGGTGGATTATGGTTTACACCTTATCAACATCCAAGTTCCATTGATATTAAGGACACATGAACGGATCAACCACGAATCAAGGGTTTGTTGCGAGTCACGAGCATGGAGTCTCGGTTAAGAACCACCCAAAGGGAGTGTACTAGGGTTTAACCTGCCAAACATGTTCTACAAGAGGTTCCCATAGTCATCATCCCATCTTTCAGATATTATCGGAGAAACGACTACTCGTATTCCAAAATATTCTCAAGAGAGACTCTTATGAGTGTAGTATTGTAAGACCCCAATTTTGTCCCTAAGATACCTCATGTCATCATAACATTGCATTTGCGTTGCCTCAAGGATCATAAGCATTTTGGTTCCCTTTACGTTTGGGTGGGATCCCTTGTGAGTGGTTTAAGATCACCAAGCATGCTTGAATTGTATATCATTGTTTTTCTCATTTTGTTTATTAACCAAAAGCACAAAAATATGTCACTAACATCTTTTTGTTTGTAGCTTGAGCAATCACAAGGTCAAGAGCTTCAAGGAGATCCTTTGTGCAAAGATATGGCCAAGGGAAGATGATAGCAGGCATGGTAATGGTTCCCAAAGCTTTCATCCATAAAATATGCCTCCCTAGCATTTCAATTCATCATTTTTTGATCAAAACAAGTCAAAGGGTTTGAGGTTTGCTCCCCAAGGAAACCCTAGTTCATCAGATCATCCACAATGCCTTGCTCTTGAAGCAACCTCAGCCCATGATCAAATACAATAAAGGGAAGTACTTCAACTCATCATTTCATGCATATTTGAACTTATTTGAGTATCCTCAATCATCAATTCATCAAGATATGGGTTGTGGATTTGAGAAGTTGATCAGTCAATTCATCTGATTATTTTTGAAATGCACTGAGAACTAACTTTTTATGTGTTGGTCAAATGGAGATGATTCCAAAAGCAAAAATGTTCTTAAGGACAATATGAACAACTTTCATGTTCATCAAAAATTGATTTGAAGCTTGGAAGGTCATCTCCCATTCCAATACATTATAGGTCATTTTGACTGAAACCCTAATTTTGGGTCAACTTCCCAAGGACATAACTCATTCATGTTTTATGATTTTGAGGTGGGATCAAATGCATTGGAAATATTAGGATGTCTACTTCAAATGTTATGTTGAACAAAATTTCAAAATCTCAAAGGAAATACATGAGATAATGCAAGACATTATAGGTCCTTTTGGACCAAATGCATTAAAAGGCAAAAAAAAGTCCAAATTTAGAAACAGAGGGGCAAAATTTAAGTCCATTTTGATTGTCTTGAAGAGATCTACAACTTCGATGTTGGAGGTTTTTTCATTTGAGGCTTGCATCATCAAAACAAAGGAGCTTGAACATTGACCAAATTTAGAAACCTTGCCTTTACATGTTTTGCACCTTGCACTCTAAACTCAAATTTCACCAATTTCCACACTTCAAATAGAATTTTTCCCAACATGACAATTGTTCCTTGCATCAAAACCTTTCCAACCATTACTCACATGATCATGTTTGGATTTGGAAAATGGTATTTTCGAAGAGGAGAAGTTTTTGGTTCAATTATGCATAACACCTCAAAATTCCATGCACAAGCAATTACCATTCAGATTACACGTCCATTTCACTTTGGTATGATTTCAGATTGCATTTGGTCCTTTTGAGTGATCATGCAAGCCCATGCAATGAATGTCCAATTCCATGCACACAGATTGAATCACACTTGCCTTGCCATTCCATCTATAAATAGAAGCCTTACTCCATTCAAATTTCATCCATGAATCAACCTGAAATGCTGCTGAACTGAAAACCTAACCTCTAACCAAAGAAGCTATTTCATTTTTCTTCAAATTTTTCAGATCTAAAATTCAACTAAATCTGGTTGAATCTTTGGATCTAAAGCTTCTAGACCTCCATCCTTTAGTCCATTGCACTTCTGTTTTGCCAAAGGAAGCAAGGAAGCAAGCTCAAATCTCCAGAATCCAAGGTTGTTCTTCAACTGGTTTTTTCTTCGAAACTCATCATCTATTGATCTATTTGCTTGGATTTTGTGTTGGCTGAAGTCCTCTCAATAGAGGCATCATTACTGTGCATTTAATTTTTGAAATCCATCAAGTTCACATGAACATCATAGAATTTCCATCTCTGATTTCTCTCAATATAGAGATCTAGAATGGAATTGAGTGGTACAGGGATGATGTACATCATCCCAGCTTTCCAATGATGTATGGATCGTGTATTTTGGTTAAGCTTTTAAAACCTGCAAATGTCACCGGAATCTTCATGCTCACCGGAGAAGAAGGTGGCTCCGGTGGCCATCCCTTTTCCAGATGCGTTGTGGATCGTTGGATCTGATTTCCAGTTTATATCATACGCGCTTCTAGAGCGTATGATCTGCCAGCTCAATTAATGAGCTCAGATCTAACGCTCCTTGTTTTTTTGAGTTTCTTATTTTCTGATTTAATTTCTTTTATTTCCATTATTTTCAAAAATTCATATCTTCTTCATTTTAAATCCAAAAGTTATGGGACCAATTGCATTTTTCTCCAAATAAATCCTAGTTTCTAACTTTGACTTTTAATATTTTTTATTTCATCATTTGATATTTTTTGTGAATTTTCTCTTTTCTGGTTATTTTTAATTTATTTTAAATAGTTTTTGATATTCAAAAAATACAAAAATATTTTCCTAACCTATTTGAATGATGATGGATCTATGGAAAATATTTTCATCAATTTTTTAATTGATTTGAGATTTATTTGAGATTTTAGTTCAATTAGGTTATTTTTTGCTCATTTTTAATTGATTAAAAATAGTTCCTGACTTTTAAAAATGCTGAAATTTTTTGTCAAACTTTGTTTGACCTTGTTGAACTTGGGATAAATCACTTGGACCTTTAAAGGTTGATTTGAGGTGATTTTGAAGTTTGACCTCTCTTTTATTTTTAATTCAAGTTTATTTTAATATTAGAAAAATACCAAAAATATTTTGCTTATTGTTTGACCTCCAATCTTCATCTCACTTTTGATTTCTCATTGTTTGACTTTGACTTTCAATGTCATTTGGTCAATACACATGGATTGGTACATTTCATTTCACCTTATGCACTTTATTCTTTCCATTATTCATCTCTTTCTTCCTCTTCTTCTTTTCTTTTTGATCAATGAGTTAAAGGTTGATAAGTTAGCATTGATTAGGGAGGCTTAATCTTCCTTGATTCAAATCTAATTCATCTTGATCAATTGATCAAATGAATGGCTTTGCATTAAGGATAGGTTGCTTCCTAAATCATGCAAAAGACTTAAACCGATACAAGATCAATTCTCTTCTTCTTTTTGGCATGGCAAGTTGTTGGAACTTGGTTCACTAATCAAGACTTCTAACTTGTGTTGTTGCCTACATTATTATTGACCGGCCTCAGATAGTTGTGACTTCTACATAAGTCCAATTACGATTGCTTAACATAGCGTTAAATTTGCCTTATGGCACACTAACTACTAACACTAACCATTAACAATTAACATTTACTTTTTGCACTTTACTTTTATGCAATTTACTATTCTTGTACATATTATCCATTTGATTTTCCCTTTGCTCACTTGAGCACATGTTTATGTTAATGCCATTTGCCTTTTGCTCACTTGAGCACATAATTTTGTATATACTTTTGTGCTTGTGTTTTGTTTTGATTGTTGTGAACTAAATGCAAAGAATTGGACAAAATGGACTTAGACTTTAGGATCTTCCCTATGCAAATTTGGAGTCAAAGAGCAACTAGGCATTGAGCCTTTAGAATTCTTAAGCTTGAAGATGAACATTGAAAGGACCATATTCTAAACTCCCTCTTGTCCATTCTTTGATTGTATTATAGAACCTTTTGATGTGTGTTTTCTTTGTGCTAGGAGTTCCCATTTGAGCTTAATTGAGGAACCATTACCATGAGCTTCCAAGAGAGAGAGATCCAAGATACATTGAGGAGTCTTTCCAAGAGTTCATTTGATTGTTGATTGCTTGAGTTTATGCTTACTTGCTTGTTTATTCCAAAGGATGGGAGCTACTTGGATCATCAATATGATCTCAAGAGAGGAACTCCATTGTGGTTTTGCTTCTTATCCCTCACCTTTCTGCTTTACTTAGGACTTTAGCCCTTCTTCTTCTTCTCTCCACTCTAACCCAAGCCAAAACTTTTGTGCAGATATCTAACACTTGTTTTTCAACATTAGAAACCTAAGCCTTATGCTTTTGATTTTCAAACTTTCTTTTCATAATACTTATTTTGAATTGAACCTTTAAATCAACTTTGACCATTTTGTACATACTTCTAATTGGTAAATATAACCCATCCAAATACCTTTTTGTGGTTTCAAGGGCCACTTTCTAATCAAAACTTTTTCATAACCTCTAGCTATTAGGTTTGAGTTATCTTTGTGGTAGATGTAATACTCACCTATATCCTTAGTGATGGACAATGAGTCTTCCATGCTTATTATAGGGTTAACCCCTCACTAGCATGTTGAAGCCATCCTCACATGGTGGATTTGTGGTTTTAGGTTGAGTTTTCTCCCTTAGATAACAAAAGACCTTAAGGCTTTTGGACCAATCAATTCACCAACTTGTTTTGAGATTTTTACCCCGAACTACGAGGTTTTGATCCTAATCTTTTTTAAGATGGTACGTAGGCAATGAGTTTATCCATCCAAACACAAAATGTAAATAAACTTGTATATTCTCTTCTCATCCTCTCAATCCTGTTTGCACAAACAAATTGTCACAAAACAACAACCTTACAACAAGTGTGAAAAGGGCTCCCTAGGAGTACCTAGGATGTTTTGGGTGCCTAACACCTTCACATTGCATAACCAACCCCCTTACCCAGATCTCTGATTCTCTTTTACTAGTTTTTGTTAAAACTTTTAGGTTTTTTTTCGCTTTCTAACCATTCCTTTGGATAAATAGAAGTGCGGTGGTGACTCGACTTGTATGGTTTACCTTGGATTTAGTCAATATCTCTAATGGTAACGAATACCCCGTTACAAGTATTGCGTAACAATCGTATCAAATCTCACACTCGAATAACTTTCGCACTACATCCTAAGAATAGGCCAAGATGGGCTTGGTAAACTAAGGTCCTTGGCTTCTAAGGTCTATATTGGAAAGAGTAATGTCTAACCATAACTACTTGTGTGACATTATTGATCCCAACATGACCTCCACCAAGTGAACGAACTTGCAAGTCAACTTGCTAAGGAATAACTCCACACAAGTCAACAAGACTATGCCATTCTCCTATCCTAAGTGCACTCGAGTTCGGGTATAGAACTCATCTCACAAAGATCACCAAGCATACAAGGAATTAATATTCAAGCAATTCAATCATTACATACAATACAGTAATCCCAAATTGCACAAAAATATGTCAGAAAACAATATACAATACAATACAACAAAAATGAAAAGTAGGCAAAACCCACTAGGCAAAGATCCCCAGCAGAGTCGCCACTTTTTTGTAGCGGGGTATTCGTTACCATTAGAGATATTGACCAAATCCAAGGTAAATCATACAAGTCGAGTCGCCACCGCACTTCTATTTATCCAAAGGAATGGTTAGAAAGCGAACAAAAACCTAAAAGGTTTTATCGAATCAAAAACTAGTAAAAAAGAGTCAGAGATCTGGGTAAGGGGGTTGGTTATGCAATGGGAAGGTGTTAGGCACCCAAAACATCCTAGGTACTCCTAGGGAGCCCTTTTCACATTTGTTGTAAGGTTGGTATTTTGTGAAAATTTGTTTGTGCAAACATGATTGAAGAGATGAGAAGAGAATATACAAGTTATTTACATTTTGTGTTTGGATGGATGAACGCATTGCCTACGTACCATCTTAAAAAAGATTAGGATCAAAACCTCGTAGTTCGGGATAAAAATCTCAAAATGAGTTGGTGAATTGATTGGTCCAAAAGCCTTAAGGTCTTTTGTTATCCAAGGGAGAAAACTCAACCTAAAACCACAAATCCACCATGTGAGGATAGCTTCAACATGCTAGTGAGGGGTTAACCCTATAATAAGTATGGAAGACTCATTGTCCATCACTAAGGATATAGGTGAGTATTACATCTACCTCAAGGATAACTCAAACCTAATAGCTAAGGTTATGAAAGAATTTGATTAAGGAAGTGGCCATTGAAACCACAAAAGTATTTGAATGGGTTATATTTGTAAGAACAAAAATTGTTCTACAACAGATTCCTTGATTTTGATGATAACAAAGGATGAAACCAAAAATGGCACCCTAACGAAAAGTTTCTAAGTGTGCAGGGTTCTAAAGATAGAAGAAATAAATCTGATGATGTCATCAGATGCACAACAAGATCAGATACAAATTATCAAGTATCAGAAGCATCTAAAGTGGAATCTCGTTTCAAGAAGCTCTGACTCTGGACAAAACTGCAAAGTATCAGAAGCATCTGAACATGAAGTAAAGTCTAGAAGCTCTGACTCTGAACAAATGCTTTCTGTAAACTCTGAAATTTATCAGCGCTATCTGAACTCTCAAGAAATAACATCAGAAGCCAGATCCCAAGATTCTCCAGATACACGAAGACTCTAATCAGATTTGTTAATCATGATGAAGTAACGTTTAAGCCAAGTTAAAATTCTGCAAATGGATTTCCTCAATTAGAAAGAGACGTTAATCTCCTCTTCCAAGAGAGAAGATACTACTTGTGGTAAGTAGTCACTTCTAAAAGAAAAAGTCTCCTGCAGAAGCTATTTATGGAATGGCGTAATTACATCTCATTATCCAGCAGATTTAACTCTACTTCAACTCTATTTCAACACTACTTCAACTCCTATATAAATAGAGAAGAAATCAACTTTCAGTTAAGAAGAAATCAACTAGCCAAAACTATACTGAATTATTTCACGCTCAAGAAAATCATCTTTGCTCTCAAAGAATTTCACTAAGCTTTTGCTTATTAAGTGAAAAATCTGTTCTTAAGTTTGTAATATTTGCTTTCTTAGAAGCATTCTAGATTACATATATTGTATCTTTTATTTGTTTGATTTCCTCAAGTGACTCTTTGTAGTCTGTAGACTTGAGAGGACTAAGAGATTTTCTTCTCTCTTAGGGGTTGTTTGTAATCTTTCAAGATTAGTGGATTAAGTCCTTGTTGAAGGCGAAATCACCTTGGCCGGGTGGACTGGAGTAGCTTTGTGTTATAAGCGAACCAGTATAAAAATCCTTGTGTGATTTTCTTTTTGAAAAGCGCTTATTTTTCCAAACAATTCAAACCCCCCCTTTCTTGTTTTTCTCACCTTCAATTGGTATCAGAGCTCCGGCTCTGTTATTGATTTTCAAATCAAACACTTAACCGTGTAGAGAGATCCAGTGCGAGAAAAACAAATGGCTCACTCAAATGAAAGAGATTCTTACAATGCTAAACCTCCTGTTTTTGATGGAGAAAAATTTGATTACTGGAAAGACAGAATCGAAAGTTTCTTTCTGGGTTATGATGCTGACCTCTGGGACATTGTCACAGATGGATACAAACCTCCAGTCTCAAATGGAGCTGAAGTTCCCAGAAGCAAAATGTCAGAAGATCAGAAACGTGATTTCAAAAATCACCACAAGGCCAGAACAATACTTCTAAATGCTATATCATACAACGAATACGAAAAGATCACCAACAGAGAGACGGCTAAAGATATACTTGACTCTCTGAAGATGACCCATGAAGGAAACTCCCAAGTCAAGGAGACGAAGGCTCTGGCGCTGATCCAGAAATATGAAGCCTTCAAGATGGAAGATGACGAAGCTATAGAAGCTATGTTTTCCAGATTCCAAACTCTTATTGCAGGTCTTAAAGTGCTAGACAAAGGATACACGACTGCAGATCATGTTAAGAAGATTGTCAGAAGTCTTCCAAAGAAATGGAGACCAATGGTTACTGCTCTGAAGTTATCAAAGGATCTGAACAATATCAGCCTTGAAGAACTTGTTAGTTCTCTCAGAAGCCATGAGATAGAACTAGAGGAGGATGAGCCTCAGAAAAGGAACAAGTCAGTGGCGCTGAAGTCCAGACCTGAAAGACGGAAGTCAGACAGAACCAAAGCCCTTCAAGCAGAAACTGCAGACACTGATGACTCTGAATCTGAAGACTCTGATGATGAAGAAGAACTGTCCCTACTAACCAGAAGAGTTAAGCAACTCTGGAAAAGGAGGAACAACAACAACTTCAGAAGATCAAGACCCAGAGGGGATCGATCAGAGTCAACTTCAAAAGGTAAACCTAACAAAGATATTACCTGTTTTGAATGTAAAGAAACAGGTCATTACAGAAATGAATGCCCCAAGCTGAAGAAAGATAACTCTAAGAAAGAAAGCTTCAAGAAAAATACCTTCAGAACAAAGAAGGGATTAATGGCCACCTGGGACGATAGTGAATCCGAATCATCAGAATCTGACTCTGATGAACAGGCCAACGTAGCTCTTATGGCTACCACATCCAGCAGCTCAGATGAAGAATCTGAAGAGGTATTTTCTGAACTTTCTAGATCTGACTTAGAATCATGTTTATCAGAAACTCTTACCTCTCTTCAGAAATTAAAACAAAAAGTTAAAGACATTAAAGGCCTTCTTAAAGCAAAATCTGAAGTATGTAGTAGACTTGAGACAACAATTCTAGCACGAGATGATACTATCAGATCTCTAACGATAGAAAGAGATGGAGCTAAAACAAAAAGCTTAGAATTAGAAGAAACGTTGTCTCAAGCACCACAAACTTCAAATGAAATTATTTATAAATATGAAGAAGCCTTTCAACAATTTCTGAAGAATGGGATAGATAGGAGTATTATGGCATCCATGATTTATGGAGTAAGTCAGAATAATAAAAGGGGAATTGGGTATGATTCTGAGGAAAATAAAACCTCTACCAGTAACCAGCTTAAATCTCCGTTTTCATATCATTACACACACACACAAGAACAAAAATTTAAGAATGCTAGAAGACCCAAAGTTATAAGAAACTCTGGGAAGACTAATCTAAAAGGACCCAAGAGATTCTGGGTACCGAAAGATAAGATTATCTATGTTGCAGATATCCTATGCAGCAAAGTTCAGACACCAGTCATGGTACCTGGACTCTGGATGCTCGCGACATATGACGGGAAGAAAGTCTATGTTCCAAAGCCTGGAACTTAAAGACGCTGGATTTGTAGGCTTCGGAGGAGATCAGAAAGGAAGGATCAGAGGCTCCGGAACTATTGGTAATGGTACTCTTCCCTCTATATCTGATGTTCTTTATGTAGAAGGATTAATGCATAACTTGTTATCCATAAGTCAATTAAGTGATAACGGTTATGATGTAATCTTTAATCAAAAAACGTGTAAAGCCATTAGTCAGAACGATGGCTCTGTCCTTTTCACAGGCAAGAGGAAAAACAACATTTATAAAATAAATCTTTCTGATTTAAAAGATCAAAATGTTAAATGTTTAATGTCAGTTCACGAAGAGCAATGGGTATGGCATAGACGCTTAGGCCACATTAGCATGAGAAAACTTTCTCAGCTAACTAAACTTGAGTTAGTCAGAGGCCTGCCTAAACTGAAGTTTTCTTCAGATGCTCTGTGTGAAGCTTGCCAGAAAGGAAAGTTTTCAAAAACATCTTTTAAAAGGAAAAATGTTGTTTCTACCTCTAAGCCTCTGGAGCTTCTTCACATTGACTTATTTGGTCCTGTGAAAACAGCATCAGTCAATGGAAAGAAGTATGGACTAGTAATCGTTGATGATTACAGCCGCTGGACATGGGTAAAATTCCTAAAGCACAAGAGTGAGTCTCACTCTGTATTCACCAGTTTCTGTTCTAAAGTGCAAAAAGAATTTGACTCTAAAATTGTTAGAGTCAGAAGTGATCATGGTGGAGAATTTGAAAATAAAGATTTTGAAGAATTATTTGATTCTAATGGAATATCCCATGATTTCTCCTGCCCTAGAACTCCACAACAAAATGGAGTTGTAGAGAGGAAGAATAGGACACTCCAAGAAATGGCCAGAACCATGATCAATGAAACAAATGTAGCAAAGCACTTTTGGGCAGAAGCTGTAAATACAGCGTGTTATATTCAGAATAGAATCTCTATTAGACCTATTCTGGAAAAGACTCCCTATGAACTGTGTAAGGGAAGAAAACCCAACATCTCATATTTTCATCCTTTTGGATGCATTTGCTTTATATTAAATACTAAAGAACATCTGAACAAGTTTGATTCCAAAGCACAGAAAGGTATTATGTTAGGATACTCAGAACGCTCTAAAGGCTACAGAGTATACAACACAGAAACCAAAATTGTGGAGGAATCAATTCATGTTAGATTTGATGATAAGCTTGACCCTGAAAAGTCAAAGCTAGTTGAAAAGTTTGCAGATTTAGAGATCACTCTGGTAGAATCTGAGAAAACTCCAGAAGCAACTGTCACTCCAGACTCTGAAGAAATTAAATCTCCAGAAATTCCAAGGAAAGTTAAAAGTCGTATTAACGTATCTGAAGATTTGATTTTGGGAAACAAAGATGAACCTGTTAGAACCAGATCTACCTTCAGAACTTCTGAAGATATTCCTCTGGGACTAGTGTCTCTGATTGAGCCTACGTCCTGTGATGAAGCTCTTCAAGATAACGATTGGGTGGCAGCTATGCAAGAAGAGTTAGATCAATTCTCCAAGAATGATGTCTGGGATCTCGTTCCTAAACCCAGAGGCACTCATGTCATTGGAACCAGATGGGTTTTCAGAAACAAGCTGAACGAGAAAGGAGAAGTTGTCAGAAACAAAGCTCGACTGGTAGCTCAAGGTTATAGTCAACAAGAAGGTATTGATTATAATGAAACTTTTGCTCCAGTCGCGAGGTTAGAATCTATTCGTCTTCTTGTATCTTTTGCTATTAATCACTCTATCAAATTATACCAAATGGATGTCAAGAGTGCATTTCTAAATGGTTATATTTCAGAAGAAGTGTATGTAAATCAACCTCCAGGTTTTGAAAATTCAAACTTTCCAGAACATGTTTTCAAACTTAAAAAATCTTTATATGGACTAAAACAAGCCCCCAGAGCTTGGTATGAACGTCTAAGCAATTTTCTTCTGGAACAAAATTTTATCAGAGGGAAAGTTGATTCTACACTCTTCTGTAAAAACCATAAAAATGATCTCATGATATGCCAGATTTATGTTGATGACATTATTTTTGGTTCTGCTAATATCTCTGTTTGCCAAGAATTTTCTAAGTTAATGCAGGCAGAATTTGAAATGAGTTTAATGCAAGAACTAAAGTTCTTTCTGGGAATTCAAATTAATCAAACTCCAGAAGTCACATACATTCATCAAAGCAAGTACATTAAAGACGTTCTGAAGAAGTTTGATATGTCTGAATGCAACTCTGCAAAAACTCCTATGCACCCAACTTGCATTCTGGAAAAGGAAGAGGTAAGCAACAAGGTTTGTCAGAAGCTCTATCGAGGTATGATAGGCTCTCTTCTCTATCTGACTGCTACTCGTCCTGATATTCTCTTTAGCGTCTGTCTGTGTGTCAGATTCCAATCAGATCCTAGAGAATCCCATTTAACAGCTGTTAAGAGAATTCTTAAGTATCTGAAAGGAACTCCTAACCTGGGCCTGATGTATGAGAAAACATCAGAGTATAGACTTTCTGGTTACTGTGATGCAGACTATGCAGGAGATAGAATAGAACGAAAAAGCACATCTGGAAATTGCCAGCTTCTGGGAAACAATTTGATCTCCTGGGCTAGCAAAAGACAGTCAACTATCGCTCTATCAACTGCAGAAGCAGAGTATATCTCAGCATCACTGTGCACAACTCAGATGCTCTGGATGAAACATCAGCTAGAAGATCTTCAGATATTTGAGAGTAACATTCCTATCTTTTGTGATAATACTGCTGCTATTTGTTTAAGTAAGAATCCTATTCTACATTCCAGAGCCAAACACATAGAAATAAAACATCATTTTATCAGAGACTATGTTCAGAAAGGGATAGTAACATTGAAGTTCATTGATACAGAACATCAATGGGCAGATATCTTTACTAAGCCTCTAGCTGAAGATAGATTTCTTTTTATACTAGAAAATCTGAACATTAAAAATTGCCCTGAGTAAAATTTGGCTCTGAACATGTAAAATGAGACTCTGATAAAAACAAATACACTTCTGCCTCTGACTCTGATACTTCTACAAGTTAAGAAGATATCTGAATCAGAAATCTTCAGAAACCAATCTCTTGGTATTCCTGAAGATCAGATACATTAAACACGTGGAGCTCTGAGCGTCAAACCTTAGAACTTCTAGACAGCTGTCAAGAAATTCAAAAGGCAGACGTTTGAGTTTTCCTCGAGCAGTGTGCAAACTGT
This sequence comes from Lathyrus oleraceus, assembly GCF_024323335.1. Classification (NCBI taxonomy): domain Eukaryota; kingdom Viridiplantae; phylum Streptophyta; class Magnoliopsida; order Fabales; family Fabaceae; genus Lathyrus; species Lathyrus oleraceus. The sequence continues at coordinate 275,463,027 of NC_066579.1, read as the reverse complement.
GGGATTAGACATTCATTTATTAGCTGTAATCATTTTTCCCCCCAAGCGTGCCATTTTGAGTTTTGTGTCTAACGCTTTCTGAGGTGTCGTTTTGCATGTGTTTACTTAGAGTATATAAACACTTTTCTCTCACATTTCACACTTATCACTCTCACTCACTCTAAAACCCTAAACCCTCTCTCGAAGTTTTCTCTGCAACTCTTTCAAATCTTCATCTTCTTCATCTCAATGGATGCTCAACAACAACAACTGTTCAACTACTCACAGCAAATGGAGTCAAGTTCCACCGCTCAAACATCTTCTGTTCCAACTCCAACCGTCACCGGTGTTTCTATAACCCCCGTTTATCAAGAACCTCACATTTTGGACCGTGAACGCCACATTCATCTTGCGACCCCCTTTGAAAGTTTGGATGTACTGTGTGAATCGCTGGTAGATTTTGAAAACTTGAGAAGAAACGGTGTTGATCTTACTGAAGATCTTCGCAAGCAAGGTTGGGAGAACTACTTCAACAGGCTTTATGGTCCCATTTACCCTCTTCTTGTCAAAGAATTCTGGAGACATGCTGATGCAGATGACCAGTTCATTGTTTCTTTTGTTCTGGGAGTGAAGATTGTTATCACTGAAGCTTCAATTGCCTCCCTGCTGAACATGGAGACAACTGGAGGAAAGAGGATTTACAACATTCCTCCTAGGTCAAAACGCATCACTGAGGTAATCAACCCAACTATCTTCAAACCAAACGCTGAGGGAAACCCTTCTAAGAACAAGGAATTGCATCAGAACCTCCGAGTGTGGTTGAAAATAATTCTGGGAACCATTCACCATCGCCCAGCCTCCAACTCCTCTGACTATATAAATGCTGATCAGAAATGCATTTTATATTGCATTCAGAAGGGTATCAAGATCAATCTCCCTGTTCTTCTTTTCAAATATCTGAGGGATTCTGTCAAAGACACCAGAAATAGTTTGAAGCCAAGATCTTACATTCCTTTGGGGAGATTGCTTTCTGATGTTTTCATCGAGCATGGATTGGTTGACCAGCTGGAGAAGACCAGATGTATGGATGATCTGGCTATAGAAACTGGAAAGCCTCTGAATGCCAGAAACCTCAAGAGCATGGGAATCATCAAAGATATTAGAGTCAAGCCCACTCTGGATGTATCCTGGGAATCTCTAAAAGATCAGAGGAAGATGCCTCATGGCCTTGACAGGTTCTTCAAGAATGAACCCAGAGATGCCATTGCCATCTACCTTCAGCGTCTGCTGGATGAAGGTATTGATGTTTCTGACTTCAGAATTGAAGACTGTCTGGATTCAGAAGAAGATCTTGTCAGATACAAGAGAGGTCTTTCTGAGAGGAAGATAGCTGATGAAGCAAGAAAGGCAAAGAAAGCCAGACTTGGAGAAACCTCTGGAACCAAATCTCCAGCTCCTCTGCAAATCTCCTCTTCTAGTAAGTCTTTTCCTCCTGCTACTTCTGTACCTATAATGGCTTCTTCTACTCCTCTCCCAACACCTCCCATCTTTACAACCTCTGACATTCCTCCTTCAACCATTAGAACCTCACAACCTCTACCTGTTTTAAAAATTGCACATAATTTCATACCACCCTCTGAACCTAAACAACTATATCACCACAGCCCTTCCTCTTCATCATCCTCAGCACCAGAATCACCCCCATACATTAGTGTTTCATTATCATCATCAGAACCTTCTGACCCTAAATCCCCAACAATAGCTGAAATTTATGCTAGAAAATTCGCCCCACAAACTCAAACACAATCTGAAGTAACCTCAACCCTCCGAACTTCTCTTCCACAACAAACAACCACCATCTCCTTTGAAAATCAAACTTCCCTTCCACCACAAACAACCACCATACCCTCTGAAACTCAACCACCTACAAATCGACTATCTGATCCCTTCACCTATGGTATCACACCACCAATTCTTCCGCCTGTATCTTCACCAGAACCTGAACCCTTAGATGTCAATCCCCTCTATGCTTCATCCCCAGATTCTGAACTTCAAGCAGAATCTGAACCTCAACCAGAATCAGAAACTGAACCTCCCTCTCTAAATCTCAGCCCTCAAAACTCTCCACCTCATTCACCTGAACCTGAACCTGATCTTACCATACCTACCCTTGAGGAGGCCATTATACAGGTTGCAGAAGCTTCAGTCCAGAAGGTCAAGTCTCTGGCTAAAAACTCTGAAGTTAGTGATGATCCTAAATCTGTTAGGACACACTGGAACAGAGTCATTAGTTGGATGACCTCTGAGTCTTATAGGCTGAAGAGTATCTCTGAACAAGTCAGAAATGGCTACATCAGAGATGCTGAGGAACGGCTCCAAGAGAGATTGGCCAGAGAAGCTGAGGCCAGAAGATTAGAGGAGGAAAGATTGGCTAGGGAAGCTGAAGAAGAAGCAAGAAGGTTAGAAGAAGAAAGACTGGCAAAGGAAGCAGAACTTCTAAGGATTAAGGAAGCTGAAGCCAAGGCTCAGGCGGATGCAGAAGCCCAAGCTGCTGCTGAAGCTGAAGCTCAGCAGGCTCTGACTCAGGGGGAGTCTTCCTCTGCGATCCCTATGATTCTTCATGCTCTGAAAGAGATCAAGCAAGATCAGAAAGAAATCAAGCAAGATCAGAATGAGCTCCGTGCCAGGATGGACAAGCAAGACGCTTTGAATGAAAACATCCAGAACATGTTTGCTATGTTGCTTCAGAGACTTCCTCAACCTCCGAACCCTTAGGCACTTAGGATTTATTTTGTTTGCTTGCCTAGTGTTTTTGCTTCTGTCTTCTTTAGCTCTGATATTCTCTTGGATCTGATGTTTTGAATGCCTTTGTGCCTTTGTGCTTCTGATTAATGAAATGTTTTTCTCTTTATTATCTTGTTATTTTTTTTTATATCTACCTTTTTGATTCTGACAAAAAGGGGGAGAAATCATTAAATAGCTCTGATGAAAATTTGTCTAAAACCTTAAGCACTCTGCAACATTTGTAGAAATAGCTCTGATAAAAATAGCTCTGATTAAATAACTCTAACATTAAATTTAAGAATTTGCAGAAAGGTTCAGAAATCTCATTACTTGAAAAGCTCTGGTAAGAACTTCTGAACTCCCTAGCACTAACTCAGGGGGAGCTTCTGTCTATCTGATCTTATTTTATTCATGTTTCATCTGCTATTTTAAGTTGTTTTGTCATCATCAAAAAGGGGGAGATTGTAAGAACAAAAATTGTTCTACAACAGATTCCTTGATTTTGATGATAACAAAGGATGAAACCAAAAATGGCACCCTAACGAAAAGTTTCTAAGTGTGCAGGGTTCTAAAGATAGAAGAAATAAATCTGATGATGTCATCAGATGCACAACAAGATCAGATACAAATTATCAAGTATCAGAAGCATCTAAAGTGGAATCTCGTTTCAAGAAGCTCTGACTCTGGACAAAACTGCAAAGTATCAGAAGCATCTGAACATGAAGTAAAGTCTAGAAGCTCTGACTCTGAACAAATGCTTTCTGTAAACTCTGAAATTTATCAGCGCTATCTGAACTCTCAAGAAATAACATCAGAAGCCAGATCCCAAGATTCTCCAGATACACGAAGACTCTAATCAGATTTGTTAATCATGATGAAGTAACGTTTAAGCCAAGTTAAAATTCTGCAAATGGATTTCCTCAATTAGAAAGAGACGTTAATCTCCTCTTCCAAGAGAGAAGATACTACTTGTGGTAAGTAGTCACTTCTAAAAGAAAAAGTCTCCTGCAGAAGCTATTTATGGAATGGCGTAATTACATCTCATTATCCAGCAGATTTAACTCTACTTCAACTCTATTTCAACACTACTTCAACTCCTATATAAATAGAGAAGAAATCAACTTTCAGTTAAGAAGAAATCAACTAGCCAAAACTATACTGAATTATTTCACGCTCAAGAAAATCATCTTTGCTCTCAAAGAATTTCACTAAGCTTTTGCTTATTAAGTGAAAAATCTGTTCTTAAGTTTGTAATATTTGCTTTCTTAGAAGCATTCTAGATTACATATATTGTATCTTTTATTTGTTTGATTTCCTCAAGTGACTCTTTGTAGTCTGTAGACTTGAGAGGACTAAGAGATTTTCTTCTCTCTTAGGGGTTGTTTGTAATCTTTCAAGATTAGTGGATTAAGTCCTTGTTGAAGGCGAAATCACCTTGGCCGGGTGGACTGGAGTAGCTTTGTGTTATAAGCGAACCAGTATAAAAATCCTTGTGTGATTTTCTTTTTGAAAAGCGCTTATTTTTCCAAACAATTCAAACCCCCCCTTTCTTGTTTTTCTCACCTTCAATATTTACCAATGAAAAGTATATGCAAAATGGTCAAAGTTGACTTAAATATTCAATTCAAAATAAGTTTTATGAAAAGAGAGTTTAAAAATCAAAAGCATAAGGCTTAGGTTTCTAATGTTTGAAAACAAATGTTAAATGTTTGCACAAAAGTTTTGGCTTGGGTTAGAGTGGAGGGAAGAAGAAGAATGGCTAAAGTCCTAAACATACAAGAGGTGAGAGATAAAGAATAAAACCACAAATGGAGTTCCTTTCTTGAGACAATATTGATGATCCAAGTAGCTCCCATCCTTTGGAATAAGCAATCACATAATCAAAAACTCAAGCAAACAACAAACAAGTCTCTTAGCAAGCTCCTCAATGTATCTTGGATTCCTCTCCCTTAGAAGTTCATGGTAATGGTTCCTCAACTTGGCTCAATGTTGGACTCCCTAGCTAAAAACACACACATCAAAAGATTCTATTAACAACTACAGAATAGACAAGAGGGAGTTTATAATATGGTCCTTTCAATGTTCATCTTCAAGCTTTAAGCATTCTAAAGGCATGAGGCCTAGTTGCTCTTTGACTCCAAATTTGCATAGGTAAAGTCCTAAAGTCTAAGTCCATTTGTCCATTTCTTTGCATTTGGTTCACAACAAACAGACAAACACAAGCACAAAAGATATATTCACAATTATATGCTCAAGTGAGCAAAAGGCAAATGGCATTAGCATAAATATGTGCTCAAGTGAGCAAAGGGAACAGCAAATGAATAATATGTACAAGAATAGTAAATTGCATAAAAGTAAAGTGCAAAAAAGTAAATGTTAATGGTTAATGATTAATGTTAGTAGTTAGTGTGCCATAAGGTAAATTTAACGCTATGTTAAGCAATCGTAATTGGACTTATGTAGAAGTCACAACTATCTGAGGCCGGTCAATAATAATGTAGGCAACAACACAAGTTAGAAGTCTTGATTAGTGAACCAAGTTCCAACAACTTGCCATGCCAAAAAGAAAAAGAGAATTGATCTTGTATTGGTTTAAGTCCTTTGCATGTTTAAGAAACAACCTATCCTTAATGCAAAGCCATTCACTTGATTCATTGATCAAGATGAATTAGATTTGAATCAAGGAAGATTAAGTCTCCCTAATCAATGCTAACTTATCAACCTTTAACTCATTGATCAAAAAGAAAGAAGAAGAAGAAGGAGATGAATAATGGATAATGGAAAAAGGAAAGAATAAAGTGCATTAAGGTGAAGTAAAATGTACCAACCCATGTGTGTTGACCAAATGACATTGAGAGTCAAAGTCAAACAATGAGAAACCAGAAATGAGATGAAGATTGGAGGTCAAACAATAAGCAAAATATTTTTGGCATTTTTAATATTAAAATAAACTTGAATTAAAAATAAAAGAAAGGTCAAACTTCAAAATCACTTCAAATCAACCTTGCAAGGTCCAAGTGATTTATCCCAAGTTCAACAAGGTCAAACAAAGTTTGACAAAAAAATTCAGCATTTTTAAAAGTCAGAAACTATTTTTTATCAATTAAAAATGAATAAAAAAACCTAATTGAACTAAAATCTCAAATAAATCTCAAATCAATTGAAAAATTGATGATAATATTTTTCATAGATCCATCATCATTCAAACAGGTTGAGAAAATATTTTTTTACTTTTTTGAATATCAAAAACTATTTAAAATGAATTAAAAATAACCAGAAAAAAGAAAATTCACAAAAATATCAAATGATAAAATAAAAAATGTTAAAAATCAAAATTAGAAACTAGAATTTATTTTGAGAAGAATGCAATTGGTCCCATATTTTTTGGATTTAAAATGAAGAAGATATGAATTTTCGAAAATAAAAGAAATAAAAGAAATTAAATTAGAAAATAGGAAAATCAAAAAAACAAGGAGCGTCTGATCAAGCCTCATTAATTGACGTGGCTGATCAAACGCTCCACATGCGCGCTTCCATGGTAGGCTTTAGTCCACGCGTAACACAATTAATTATTAAAAGTCATAAGAAGCAAAGGCCCAGATTAGATCTAGAAATAAGAATGGATGGCCACGATTGGATCTGGAGACCAGACGGTGGCCAGCGCCACCGTCTTCTCCGGCTAGCTCCGGTGAGAGCTCAAATTTGCAGAAAAGCAAATGTGCACCAAAACACACGATTCGGGAATCAATCGAAAGAGGAATTGATGTACATCACTCCTATACCACTCACTTCCACTCTAGATTCCTATTAAGAGAGAAATAAAAGATGGAAGCTTGATGGTGTTCATCATGAACTTGCTTGATTTTGAAAAATGAATACACAACAATGATGCCTCTATGGAGAGGACTTCAGACAACACAATATCCAAGCAAATAGATCAAAGAATAGTGAGTTTCAAAGAGAAAACCAGTTGGAGAGAACCTTCGAATTGTGGTGATCTGAGCTTGCTTCCTTGCTTCCTTTGGCCAAACAGGGCTTCATGGGAATATGAGAGAGAGGTCTAGGAACTTTAGATCTAGAAATTCAACCAGATTTAGTTGAATTTCAGATCTGAGAAATTTGAATGAAAATGAAATCGTTCCTTTGGTGAGAGGTTTGGTTTTCAGTTCAGCAACATTTCAGATTGATTCATGGATGGAAATTGAATGGAATGATGCTTCTATTTATAGATGGAGAGGCAAGGCAAGTGTGATCAAACTCATGTGCATGAAATTGGATCCTCCATGCATGGGCCTGTACAGGCGTATGGAGGGCCCAAAAGCAAGTGCAAATGCAAGCTGATATCATACCAAATTGAAATGGACTTGTACTCTGAGCTGCAATGGCTTGTGCAACGAATTCCAACATGTTATTCACAATTATGCCTAAAACTTCTCTTCTTCGAAAATACCATTTTCCAAATCCAAACATGAGCATGTGAGTAATGGTTGGAAAGGTCTTGATGTAAGGAACAAATGTTATGTTTGGCAGAAATCCATTTGAAGTGTGGAAAATAGTGAATTTTGAGTTTAAAGTGTAAGGTGTAAAACATGCAAAGGTGAGATTTCCAAATTTGGCCAAAGTTCAAGCCCCTCAGTTTTGATGATGCAAGCCTCAAATGAAAAACCTCCAACGTCAAAGTTGTATATCTTTTCAAGACAATCAAAATGGAATTAAATTTTGCATCATTTGGATTTTTGATGAAAGAGTTATGGGCACTTGAAGTTGGACTTTTTTGCCTTTCAATGCATTTGGTCCAAAGTGACCTGTAATGTTTTGCATTATCACATGTATTTCCTTTGAGATTTTGAAATTTTGTTCAACATAACATTTAAAGTAGACATCTTACACTTTCCAATTCATTTGATCCCACCTCAAAATCATAAAAAATGAATGAGTTATGTTCTTGGGAAGTTGACCTAAAATTAGGGTTTCAGTCAAAATGACCTATAATGTTTTGGAATGGATGATGACCTTCCAAGCTTAAAATAAATTTTTGATGAACATGAAATTTGTTCATATTGTCCTTAAGAAGATTTTTGCTTTTGGGATCATCTCCATTTGACCAACACATAAAACGTTAGGTCTCAGTGCATTTCAAAATAGTCAGATGAATTGACTGATCAACTTTTCAAGTCCATGACTCACATCTTGATGAATTGATGATTGAGGACACTCAAATAAGTTCAATTATGCATTAAATGATGAATTAGAGAACTTCCCTTGATTGTATTTGACCATGGGCTGAGGCTGCTTCAAGAGCAAGGTATTGTAGGTGCATAGATGAATTAGGGTTTCCTTGGGAAACAAACCTCAAACCCTTTGACTTGCTTTAATCAAAATGATGAATTGAGAAGCTAGGGAGGCATATTTGATGGATGAGATCTTTGGGAACCATTGCCATATTTGCCTTCATCTTCTCTTGGCCATACCTTTGTACTTATGATCTCCTATAGGCTTTTGACCTTGTGATTGCTCAAGCTACAAACAAAAGATGTTAGTGACATATTTTTGTGCTTTTGGTTAGTGAACAAAATAAGAAAAACAATAATATACAATTCAAGCATGATAGGTGATGTCAAACCACTCACAAGAAGTCCCACCCAAAGGTAAGGGGAACTAAGATGCTTATGATCCTTGAGGCAATGCAAATGCAACGTTACGATGCCATGAGGGATCTTAGGGTCAAAATTGGGGTCTTACACTATGGAGGAGCATTCCGTGTTTCATATTGAGTTGATTTCTGAATTAGTTGATGACGCTAGTTCTGAACTATTTGCGCTTGATTTTCCATCTCTCTCTGGTTTTGATGATATTTATTCATGTTCTGATTGTACTGACACTAACGTTTGTGTTGTCTGTGCTGAGATTGATGTTGCCTTGCAGACTGATACATTTCCTACATGTGAAGTTGTTACCACTAAACCTGTTTTTGCAGGTGATGCTCTTGACATCCCGGTTTCCCCAAGCATTCCATCCACCGAGCAGCCCCCGTCCTTAGAGCTAAAAGAGCTCCCTGAGAACCTGAAATATGCTTACTTAGAGAGTAATGAGAAACTTCCAGTTATTATCTCTTCTAACCTTGATTTCGATCAAGAACACAAACTTTTGCAGGTTTTAGAGAAGCATAAGAAGGCAATCGGGTGGACATTAGCCGACCTTCCAGGTATTAGTCCATCGATGTACATGCACAGGATTCTACTTGAGGATGGATCCAAAATAGTAAGGCAGCCCCAAAGGAGGCTTAATCCTTTGATTCTTGATGTTGTGAAGAAAGAGGTAACCAAACTCTTGCAAGCATGCATAATTTATCATATCTCTGACAGTAAGTGGGTAAGCCCAGTGCAGGTTGTACCTAAGAAATCTGGACTTATAGTGGTGAAAAATTAAAAGAATGAACTTGTTCTCACTAGAGTTCAAAACAGCTAGAGAGTTTGTATTGATTACAGGAGATTGAACTAGGCTACGAGGAAGGATCATTTTCCTTTACTGTTCATTGACCAAATGCTTGAACGATTAGCTGGTAAATCACACTATTGTTTTCTTGATGGTTTTTCAGGTTATTTTCAGATTCATATTGCACTGGAGGATCAAGAGAAGACGACTTTTACTTGTCCTTTCGGTACTTTTGCTTACAGGAGGATGCCTTTTGGTCATTGCAATGCTCTTGGCACTTTCCAGTGATGCATGATTAGCATTTTTTTTGATTTTATCAAAAATTGCATGGAGGTTTTTATGGATGATTTCACTGTCTATGGTTCCTCTTTTGATGCATGCTTGAACAGTTTAACCTTGATTTTAGAAAGATGCATCGAGACTAACCTTGTTTTGAATTATGAAAAATGTCATTTTATGGTTGAGCAGGGAATTGTTCTTGGTCACATTATTTCTGAAAAAGGAATTTCTGTTGACCCTGCTAAGATTGATGTAATTTCTACACTGCCTTACCCTTCTTGCGTTCGCGAGATTCGTTCTTTTCTTGGTCATGCAGGTTTTTATAGGCGTTTCATCAAGGATTTCAGCAAGATAGCTCTTCCGCTGTCAAACTTGTTGAAGAATGACGTCACTTTCAGCTTCGATGGCAAGTGCAAACAAGCGTTTGACTTCTTGAAGAAAGCATTGACCTCCGCTCCCATAATCCAGCACCCTGACTGGACCCTCCCGTTTGAGCTTATGTGTGATGCTTCTAATTATGCTGTTGGGGTTGTCCTTGCACAAAGAGTTGACAAGGCTGCCCATGTTATTCACTATGCTTCTAGGACTTTAGATTCTGCACAGTCAAATTACACTACCACTGAAAAAGAACTGCTAGCTATTGTTTTTGCTCTTGATAAATTCAGATCTTATTTGCTAGGTTCCAAGGTTGTTGTTTTTACTGACCATGCAACTTTAAAGTACTTGTTGAAGAAGCCAAATGCAAAACCGAGATTGATTCGGTGGATGTTGTTGCTCAAAGAGTTTAATGTTGAGATTAAAGACAAAAGTGGAGCTGAGAACTTAGTGGCTGATCACTTGAGCAGTGTAAGACCCCAATTTTGACCCTAAGATCCATCATGGCATCATAACATTGCATTTGCATTGCCTCAAGGATAACAAGCATCTTGGTTCCCCTTACCTTTGGGTGGGACCTCTTGTGAGTGGTTTGAGATCACCTAGCATGCTTGAATTGTATATTATTGCTTTTCTTGTTTTGTTTACTAACCAAAAGCACAAAAATATGTCACTAACATCTTTTGTTTATAGCTTGAGCAATCACAAGGTCAAAAGATTCAAGGAGATCATTGGTGCAAAGATATGGTCAAAAGAAGAGGAAAGCAAGGAGATCATTGGTGCAAAGATATGAGTCATGGACTTGAGAAGTTGATCAGTCAATTCATCTAACTATTTTGAAATGCACTGAGACCTAACTTTTTATGTGTTGGTCAAATGGAGATGATCCCAAAATCAAAAATGTTCTTAAGGACAATATGAACAACTTTCATGTTCATCAAAAATTGATTTTAAGCTTGGAAGGTAATCATCCATTCCAAGACATTATAGGTCATTTTGACTGATACCCTAATTTTAGGTTAACTTCCCAAGAACATAACTCATTCATTTTTTATGATTTTGAGGTGGGATCAAATGTATTGGAACGCTTAAGATTTCTTCTTCAAATGTCATGTTGAACCAAATTTCAAAATCTCAAAGGAAATACATGTGATAATGCAAAACATTATAGGTCACTTTGGACCAAATGCATTGAAAGGCAAAAAAGTCCAACTTCAAGTGCCCATAACTCTTTCATCAAAAATCCAAATGATGCACACTTTAAGTCCATTTTGATTGTCTTGAAAATATCTACAACTTTGATGTTGGAGGTTGTTTCATTTGAGGCTTTCATAATCAAAAAAGAGGGGCTTGAATATTGGCCAAATTTGGAAACCTCACCTTTGCATATTTTGCACCTTACACTTTAAACTCAAAATTCACTAATTTCCACACTTCAAATGGATTTTTGCCCAACATAACATTTGTTCCTTACATCAAGACCTTTCCAACCATTACTCACATGCTCATGTTTGGATTTGGCAAATGGCATTTTCGAAGAGGAGAAGTTTTAGGCATAATTGTGCATAACATGTTGGAATTCATTGCACATGCCATTGCAGCTCAGAGTACACGTCCATTTCAATTTAGTATGATATCAGCTTGCATTTGCACTTGCTTTTAGGCCCTCCATGCGCCTGTACAGGCCCATGCATGGAGGATCCAATTTCATGCACATGAGTTTGATCACACTTTCCTTGCTTCTCCATCTATAAATAGAAGCATCATTCCATTCAATTTCGATCCATGAATCAACCTGAAATGTTGCTGAATTGAAAACCAAACCTCTCACCAAAGGAACTATTTCATTTTCATTCAAATTTCTCAGATCTGAAATTCAACTAAATCTGGTTGAATCTCTAGACCTAAAGTTCTTAGACCTCTCTCTCATAATCCATTGAAGCTCTGTTTGGCCAAAGGAAGCAAGCTCAAATCACCATAATTCAAAGGTTCTCTTCAACTGGTTTTTTCTTCGAAACTCACTATTCTTTGATCTATTTGCTTGGCTATTGTGTTGTCTGAAGTCCTCTCCATAGAGGCATCATTGCTGTGTATTCAATTTTCAAAATCTAACAAGTTCATGGTGAACACCATCAAGTTTCAACCTCTGATTTCTCTCACTATGGAGATCTAGAGCAGAAATGGATGGTACATGGGTGATGTACATCACCCCAGCTTTAATTTGGTACCTAGATCGTGGATTTTGGTTGAGTTTGGAGGACCTGCAACTCTGGCCGGAGCTTGAGTGCTCGCTGGAGAAGACGGTGGCGCTAGCCACCGTCCACCATGCCAGATTCAATCTGGATCGTTGGATGCACATCCCACGTTTTAATCGCAGCCATGCGTTTGGATTACTTGATTTAATGCTATGTGTTTCGCTGCTGACTTTGGCCTACCATGGAAACGCGCTTCTGAACCATTAGATGTTGCCATGTCAATTAATGAGTTCCATCAGACACTCCTTGTTTTTTTGAATTTTCTAATTTCTGTTTTAATTTCTTTTATTTCCTTTATTTTCAAAAATTCATAACTTCTTTATTTTTAATCCAAAAAATATGGGACTAATTGCATTCTTCTCCATTTAAATTCTAGTTTCTAAATATGATTTTTAATATTTTTTATTTTATCATTTGATATTTGTTATGAATTTTCTCTTTTATGGTTATTTTTAATTCATTTTAAATAGTTTTGATATTCAAAAAATACAAAAATATTTTCTCAACCTCTTTGAATGATTAGGGATCTATGAAAAATATTCTCATCAATTTATTAATTGATTTGAGATTTATTTGAGATTTTAGTTCAATTAGGTTATTTTTATGCATTTTTAATTGATTAAACATGGTTTCTGATTTTTAAAAATACTGAATTTTTTTGTCAAACTTTGTTTGGCCTTGTTGAACTTGGGATAAATCACTTGGACATTTCAAGGTTGATTTGAAGTGATTTTGAAGTTTGACATTCCTTTATTATTTTAATTCAAGTTTATTTTAATATTAAAAATGCCAAATGTATTTTGCTTATTGTTTGACCTCCAATCTTCATCTCATTTCTGGTTTCTCATTGTTTGACTTTGACTTTCAATGTCATTTGGTCAACACACATGGATTGGTACATTTTATCTCACCTTATGCATTTTAATCTTTCCATTTCATAATCCATTATTCATCTTCTTCTTCTTCTTCTTTCTTTTTGATCAATGATTTAAAGGTTGATAAGTTAGCATTGATTAGGGAGACTTAATCTTCCTTGATTCAAATCTAATTCATCTTGATCAATTGATCAAGTGAATGGCTTTGCATTAAGGATAGGTTGTTTCCTAAACATGCAAAGGACTTAAACCAATACAAGATCAATTCTCTTTTTCTTTTTTGCATGGCAAGTTGTTGGAACTTGGTTCACTAATCAAGACTTCTAACTTGTGTTGTTGCCTACATTATTATTGACCGGCCTCAGATAGTTGTGACTTCTATATAAGTCCAATTACGATTGCTTAACATAGCGCTAAATTTGCCTTATGGCACACTAACTACTAACATTAATCATTAACCATTAACATTTACTTTTTGCACTTTACTTTTATGCAATTTACTATTCTTGTACATATTATTCATTTGCTTTCCCCTTTACTCACTTGAGCACATGTTTATGCTAATGCCATTTGCCTTTTGCTCACTTGAGCATATAATTGTGAATATATCTTTTGTTGCTTGTGTTTGTCTGTTTGTTGTGAACCAAATGCAAAGAATTGGACAAAATGGAATTAGATCTTAGGACTTTACCCAAGCTAATGGAGTTGAAGAGCAACTAGGCCTCATGCCTTTAGAATGCTTAAATGTCAAAGAGCAACTAGGCCTCATGTCTTTAGAATGCTTAAAGCTTGAAGTTGAACATTGAAAGGACCATATTCTAAACCCCCTCTTGTCCATTCTTTAATTGTTAATAGAATCTTTTGATGTGTGTGTCTTTGTGCTAGGGAGTCCAACATTGAGCCAAATTGGGGAACCATTACCATGAACTTCTAAGGGAAAGGAATCCAAGATACATTGAGGAGCTTGCTAAGAGACTTGTTTGTTGTTTGCTTGAGTTTTTGCTTATGTGATTGCTTATTCCAAAGGATGGGAGCTACTTGGATCATCAATATGATCTCAAGAGAGGAACTCCATTTGTGGTTTTGCTTCTTGTCCCTTACCTCTTGTATGATTAGGACTTTAGCCATTCTTCTTCTTCCCTCCACTCTAACCCAAGCCAAAATTCTTATGCAAACATTTAACACTTCTTTTCAAACTTTAGAAACCTAAGCCTTGCGCTTTTGATTTTCAAATTTTCTTTTCATACCACCTATTTTGAATTGAATCTTTAAATCAACTTTAACCATATTTTGTAAATACTTTTCATTGGTAAATACCACTCATTCAAATACCTTTTTTGTGGTTTCAATGGCCACTCTCTTAATCAAAACTTTTTCATAACCTTTAGCTATTAGGTTTGAATTATCCTTGAGGTAGATGTAATACTCACCTATATCCTTTGTGATGGACAATGAGTCTTCCATGCTTATTATAGGGTTAACCCCTCACTAGCATGTTGAAGCTATCCTCACATGGTGGATTTGTGGTTTTAGGTTGAGTTTTCTCCCTTGGATAACAAAAGACCTTAAGGCTTTTGGACCAATCAATTCACCAACTCATTTTGAGATTTTTACCCCGAACTACGAGGTTTTGATCCTAATCTTTTTTAAGATGGTACGTAGGCAATGGGTTTATCCATCCAAACACAAAATGTAAATAACTTGTATATTCTCTTCTCATCTCTTCAATCATGTTTGCATAAACAAATTTTCACAAAATACCAACCTTACAACAAATGTGAAAAGGGCTCCCTAGGAGTACCTAGGATGTTTTGGGTGCCTAACACCTTCCCATTGCATAACCAACCCCCTTACCCATATCTCTGACTCTCTTTTACTAGTTTTTGATTCGATAAAACTTTTAGGTTTTTGTTCGCTTTCTAACCATTCCTTTGGATAAATAGAAGTGCGAGGGCGACTCGACTTGTATGATTTACCTTGGATTTAATCAATATCTCTAATGGTAACAAATACCCCGCTACAAGCAGGATAGAGAGAAATGAAGATCCTTTTCCTATTCAGGATGACTTTCCTGATGAGCAGTTGTTTCTTTTGCATGGAATTACACCTTGGTTTTTGACATTGTTAATTTTCTTGTTGCTAGTGTTTTTCCTACAGGTGCATCGAGATCACAGGTTCATAAACTCAAGAGTGATGCCAAATATTATGATTGGGAGGATCCATATCTATGGAATTTTGGTAATGATCAGGTAATCAGGAGATGTGTCCCCGACAATGAGATTGAATCTATTTTGAAATTTTCTCATGCATCTCAAGTCGGCGGACACTTTGGTCCTCAAAGGACGGCAAGAAAGGTCCTTTATTCAGGTTTCTATTGGCCAACTGTTTTTAAGGATTCTTATGAGACTTACCGCAGTTGTAAAGAGTGCCAGATAGCAGGTACAAACATCACTCGCAAGAGTGAAATTCCTCAGCAGCCTATGCTTTTCTGTGAGGTATTTGATGTATGGGGAATCGACTTCATGGGTCCCTTTCCTGTATCATTTGGTTTTCTTTACATTTTGCTTGTTGTTGATTATGTTTCAAAGTGGGTGGAAGATATCCCCACTAGGACTAATGATTCTAGAGTTGTTGCAGATTTTGTCAAGTCTAATATATTTTGCAGGTTTGGAATACTGCGAGCTATCATCAGTGACCAAGGCACTCATTTCTGTAACCGCACCATGGAAGCTTTACTCTGGAAGTATGGAGTTGTGCATAGAGTCTCTACTGCTTATCACCCACAAACTAATGGGCAAGCTGAGATCTCAAATAGGGAGATCAAACAGGTTTTATAGAAAATGGTGCAGCCAAACAGGAAGGATTGGAGTCGTCGTCTAGAATACGCACTTTGGGCTCAAAGAACCGCTTTCAAGACACCCATTAGGATGTCTCCTTATCGACTTGTTTTTGGCGCATGTCATCTTCCTGTTGAGATAGAACACCGTGCTTATTGGGCGGTGAAAAGTTGTAATTTGGAGATGCAACAAGCAGATATTGAAAGAAAACTCCAATTACAACAGTTGGAAGAGCTTAGATTAGAGGCTTATGAAAGCTCTAGGATTTATAAAGAGAAAACTAAGCATTTCCATGATAAGATGATTTCTAGGAAGGAACTTTCTGTGGGCCAACAAGTTTTATTGTTTAACTCCCGCCTTAAGCTTATGGCTGGGAAACTTCGATCCAAATGGATTGGCCCCTTTGTTGTTACTAATGTTTTCCCTCATGGTGCAGTAGAAATAAAAAGTGCAGGTACTGACAAAGTCTTCAAGGTTAAAGGGCAGCGTCTGAAGTTATTCCATGCAAGTTCGGTGCCTGAAGATGTCAGCATAGAGGAACTTTCTTTGGAAGCGCCTGACTACACTGCAACTTGATCATGGAGTCTTTCTTTCCTTCTTTCTACTTTATTAGTAAAGTCCTTTCATTGAGGGCAATGCTTAGTTTAAGTATGGGGGAGGGAATCATGTGTTTCCTTTGTTTTTGTTAGTGTTTTTCTTGTTTTTAATCATTAAAAAAATAAAAAAATGCATCTTCTTGAAAGTTTTAGGCTATAGGTTACTTTGAGTCGAGTTTGCGGAGACTTGGGAAAAAATCACAAGATCGGTATTGTTTTAACACCGTAAGTCTCCTGCATATGGAAATTGAGTTGAATTTTTATTATGTTTTAGCCTTACATTCTCATCCTCTGACAGCTCTTGAGTAGTTTATTTCAGCAGTCAGCATCATCTCACACACACTCTACGCAGGGAAGCCGATGAATATAAGTGAGTGTTCCGGAAAAAAAAAGAGAAAAAAATAAAGGAATACACCTTCTAAGTTTGGTGACCCTCACCCGGTCACTTAACCCAACGGTTGTGGAACCTTCAAAAAAAGTTGGAAATAAGACTCTTTTGTAGTTGGTTCAGCGGTTTCTGGTGCTGAACTTGGTAGGGCGGATTACACTCCGATCCTCCGCAACTACAATTGAGTAAGCAAAGGGTTATGCCACTTAAGTACCAGAACCCCATGCAGAAAAGGATCAGAGTCACTAACTGGTCGCCTTGCTATGAGTGTGTGGAGATAACGGGCTTAATGTGATTGCGCCTGAATGAAAAAGAGCCAAAGAAGGATGAGTAAGTTAGGCTTTAATATAATAACATGATTCGAGTTGATTTGTGTATTCAGGAGGTTTATGTCTGCATAACTGTGGATTAGTGTTCTTACAATGTCCTTAGTGTGCAAGATTAGTACCTATCGAAGCAAACTTAACCGAAGATGACTTGTAGCCTAGAATGAGTAACCGTTGATGTGCCTGTGTTTTGTTTTGTTTTTCATTTTGCTCGGAGTGCAAAAGTTCAAGTGTGGGGGCATTTGATCAGTGCATTTTGATACACGTTCTTCCATGTTTGTACTTAAGCATTTCTTCGGTTTTCTTTGATTACTTTTATGTTTTAATGTGTTTTCATAATTTATTTTATTTTTGCACTTATTTAATTTTCGTATTTAATTTTCAGCATTAGCAGCTTTCGCGAGAAAAATCATATCTTGAGCTAGGTGTATCGGATTGAGACGTGCTACCAGTTGATGGAAAGCTAAAAAAAAGATCTACAACCTTTATTCAGAAGTCGAGAGATGAATCAGACTTTAGAAGGGTCAGAAATTTCGTTGAAGGTGCTGCATTATTTTTATATTTAGTTTGGGTTAGTTGTATTGGGTCTGGATCATACATTTAACCCGGTTGAGTTGTGAAACGGGTTGGGGTGTTTTTACCTAGGTTAGGCAGCCAAAAACATTGTCACATTTTACTGTTCATGTACGATTTATTTGAGAGCTAGCAAGATGACTATGGAGAACTAATCCCTTTTGAATCAACCTGCTGTAATTCAGAATCCGCTTTGAGGTTTTTATTAATTCCAATTTGTTTCCTTTGAATTGTTCTTATAATTCCAATTATTTGCTTAATCTAATTATTTCTATAGGATAGAATCCTTAAATTCGATTGATGAATGATGATCCCGAATCAATTTCGTGTTAACATAGCTTTTATTTTATCACGAACGATCAAGTTGCGTCTGCTTAATTCGCAATAGTTTTTAATCTGTTTGCTTAATCCGGAATTTGGGAATATTACTCGCATAATTTCCTTTACGCTTGTTAATGGTAATTGTAATCGAATAGGAGCAGACCCGTTAGGGATTTGGAATTTTATAAGAATCAATGATAAGTCGGAAGATGATGCAGTAGGTTGGTTCGTGTCAGCTTATTTTATAATCACTTTTAAAAATCACTTTTTCGAATCTAAACCAACCAACGCCCCCCCCCCTTTTTGTTCTATCGGTAGATTAATTAAACAAGAATCCTTGAGAACGATATTTGAGTCAATTTGTCGTTAAACTACATTTTTGAAAAACTACTCGTTTTGATCCGCGTGCGACAGCGGATCAGTACGCTTTCACTTTTTCCTTGTACAGTTTGTTTGAATGGTAAGCGTTGTTCCTTGATTCGTCCAATTCATGGAGTTGTCCTTTTCTTTTCTCTCCAGCTAAAGTGGAGTCAAAGTTCAAGAATTTGAGAGCCCATAGTGCTCTATGCTCCATTTCCACCGGGAGATGACAAGTCTTCCCATACACCATCTGAAATGGAGTTAGTCCAATAGGAGCTTTATAGGCGGTGCGATACGCCCACAAAGCTTCATCCAATTTTAATGACCAATCTTTTCTTGAACTCGAGACTGTTTTTTCAAGGATCCTCTTCACTTCTCGGTTAGAAACTTCCGTCTGACCATTCGCTTGTGGATGGTAGGGAGTAGTCACCTTATGCTTTACACCATAATATTGTAAAACTTTTTCCAAATGTGTATTGAAAAAGTGTGATCCTCCATCATTTATCAACACCCGAGGCACACCAAAACGTGAGAATATGTTTTTCTTTAAAACATTTATCACCGTTTTGGCATCGGCCTTAGGTGAAGCAATTGCTTCCATCCACTTCGAAACATAGTCAACGGCCACGAGGATATACTCATTTGAGAAGGAAGAGGGGAATGGGCCAACGAAATTAATACCCCAACAATCAAAAACTTCTACTTCTATCATGTTGGTTAGAGGCATTTCATCCCGTTTGCCTATTCCTCCACTTCGTTGGCATGTGTCACAACTCTTCGCGTGTTCATGTGCATCTTTAAACAAAGACGGCCAATAAAAGCCCGCGTGAAGCACTTTAGTGGCTGTTCTCAAACCACTATAGTGACCTCCATACGGAGAGTTATGACAATGCCAAAGGATGTCTTTTGACTCCTCAAGTGTCACACACCTTCTCAAAATACTGTCCACACCCACTTTAAACAAATACAGATCATCCCACACATAGTATTTTGCATCCGCTAAGAATTTCTTTCGTTGATTACAAGTGAGGTATTCCGGTGTCAAACCGGTTGCCTTGTAATTAGCAAAATCGGCAAACCAAGGCCTCACTTGAATCGCATAAAGCTTTTCGTCCAGAAATTCTTCTCTTACCTCTTCTTCTTTGTTTGTAATTTCTACATTGACCAAACGGGACAAATGATCCGCTACCAAGTTTTCGGAACCTTTTTTATCCCGGATTTCCAAATCAAATTCTTGTAATAACAAAATTCAACGAATTAATCTTTGTTTGGAATCCGGCTTGGTTAGCAAATACTTGATTTCCGAATGGTCGGTGTAAAATACAACTTTAGACCCGATCAAATAAGCTCTAAACTTTTCCAATACATACACTGTAGCTAGTAATTCCTTTTCGGTTGTCGCATAATTGACTTGCGCCTCATTTAAAACTTTACTAGCATAGTGGATGGCATGAAATTTTTTATCTCTTCTTTGACCCAAAACCGCACCAACCGCATAATCGCTTGCATCACACATAAGTTCAAAATCAAGTGTCCAATTTGGTGCAACGATTATGGGTGTGGTGACTAACTTTTCTTTCAACTCAAGGAAAGCTTTTAGACATGACTCATCGAAAATAAATTGCGTACCTTTGTTGAGTAAATTACTCAAGGGCTTTGCTATCTTTGAGAAATCCTTGATGAATCTCCGATAAAATCCGGCATGTCCAAGAAAGCTCCTTATTCCTTGGATGTTTGTTGGAGGTGGTAATTTTTCAATGACTTCCACCTTTGCTCTATCAACTTCTAGCCATTTGGAAGAGATTTTGTGACCAAGAACAACACCTTCAGTGACCATAAAATTGCATTTCTCCCAATTGAGCACTAAGTTTGTTTCCACACATCTTCCCAAAACCACATCAAGATTTTTCAAGCACAGATCAAAGGACGATCCATAAACGGAGAAGTCATCCATAAACACCTCAATGCATTCTTCGATCAAGTCCGAGAATATTGCTTGCATACACCGTTGAAATGTTACCGGTGCATTACATAATCCAAAAGGCATTCTTCGGTAAGCAAAGATGCCGAAAGGACATGTAAAATCCGTCTTCTCATGATCCGCCGGATTGACCGAAATTTGGTTGTAACCCGAATAACCATCCAAGAAACAATAGAAATTTTTGCCGGCCAACCTTTCCAACATTTGGTCCATGAAAGGTAGCGGGAAGTGATCTTTCCTTGTAGCTTGATTTAGCCTCCTATAGTCAATACACATCCTCCACCCGGTTACCGTTCTAGTTGGAATCAACTAATTTTTATCATTTTTGATAACCGTCATGCCACCTTTTTTTGGAACTACTTGCACCAGATTCACCCATTCACTATCGGAGATAGGATAAATCATTCCGGCTTCCAAGAGTTTGACAATTTCTTTCCTAACTACTTCTTTCATTAATGGATTTAAGCGCCTTTGAGGTTGTGCAACGGGTTTGAAATTTTCTTCTATCATGATCTTATGCATACAATAGGCCGGACTAATACCCTTCAAGTCGGATAATACCCACCCTATTGCACCTTCATTCCTTTTCAGCACTTGTATCAATTTACGCTCCTCTTTTGTGGACAAGGTATTGCTAATGATCACTGGTTTAGTACAATCATCACCAAGGAACACATACTTCAAGTGTGAAGGTAGTATTTTCAACTCTAGTTTTGGCTCTTCCACTTTCTTTGTCACATCCAAGTATTCATTTGTCTCCTCATGATAAGCAATCTCTTCACAAGACTCTAATTCATGCAAAATTGCTTCAATATCTTTTTCTTCATTTTCGGTCAAAACATTGTAAGCTCCGATAAGAGATCTTTCTAACGGATTAAAAAAATGAACTTGGTTTGTAACCTCCACTATTTCCTCCTCGGTGGCATCGATTCGGAAAGAATCGTGCTTGTCATTAGGATGCTTCATGGCTTCAAAAAGATTGAAAGTTACCTCTTCATCTTGCACTCTTACTTTCATTAGTCCATCATCAATGTCAATCATCATTCAGGCTGTTTTCATGAATGGTCTTCCAAGAATTAGAGGAACATCACGATCCTCATCCATTTCCACTATCACTAAATCTACTGGAAACAAGAATTTGTCCACCTTCACTAGCATATCTTGAGCAACTCCATATGGTGAAGTGGTAGACTTATCGGCTAGTTGTAAAGTCATCCTTGTAGATTTAATCTCAACATTCCCCAATCTTTTAACAATGGATAGGGGGATTAAATTGATGCTAGATCCCAAGTCGATCAAACCATTACCAATGTAGGTGCCTCAAATGGTTACCGGTAAAACGACTCGGCCCGGATTGGATTCCTTCCTTGAGAGAGTTTTTTGGATTATGGCGCTACAACGTGCATCAAGCAAGATTGTCTCGTCTTCCACATGATCCTTTTCTTTGTGAGAATATCCTTCATGAACTTTGCATATCGTGGCATTTTCTCTAATGCGTCGGCAAATGGAATATTTATTTGAAGTTGTTTGAATATGTCCATAAACCGTGCATAATGTCTAGCATTATCCTTTTTTGATGGTGCGTGCGGATAAGGTAGATGTTGAGCTGGAATGACACTCACTCCTTTGTCTCCTTTCTTCTTCTTTCGTGGCTTGACTTCTTTCTTCATTTCCACTTTACCCTGCTGCTCTTCTAACACTTGCTGGTTCTGCTCTTTTCGCGGCGCGAAGGGAGATTGCGGCGCGAACTGAACAGTTTCTGCCACTTTCTCCTTTTCACAATCCACATCCTCCTTTTCATGTACAACATCCATATCATTCTCCACTATAATCTCCTCACTTTTTCCACTTGTCAACTCTTTACCGCTTCTCGTAACAATTGCTTTATAATGCTCCTTTGGATTGGTTTGAGTGTTAGCGGAGAATGAAGAACCCGTGTGTTGTTCCGACAATTGCTTCGCAAGTTGGCCTACTTGATTCTCCAAATTCTTGATTGCTGCCTCATTACTCTTTTGGTTAGCCATGAAGGCTTGCATGAATTGTTGGAGAGTGTCCTCTAGCTTTGAATTTCCTCCTTGTGATTGTTGTCCTTGGGAATTTGGGTGTTGATAAGGACTTTGTTGCTGAAAATTTTGGTTGTTGAACCTTGATGGTTGATAACCTTGATTGTTCCTTTGATATGAGTTGTTGTGAGGTGGAGGTTGCCTTTGATATCCTTGATTTTGGTTGTTCGCATAACTTACTTCTTCCAAAGGTGGACAAAACCCGGTTGGATGATTTCTTTGACATAGTTCACAACATGCTACTTGATGTCTAGCTTGAGATCCTTGAATTTCCTTCATTTGTTGTGGAAGTTTGGACATTTGTTGAGTGAGCAACTCCACTTGTTGAGAAAGTAGCTTGTTTTGAGCAATAATGGCATATTGGTATTTAATTCAAGAACTCCCGGTTTCCGTTGTGAAGGACTACGATCATGTTGACTTTGACGATCATTGAGTGCCATCCGATCAATAATGACTTTTGCCTCTTCCGCATTCTTTGACATAAGAGAGCCACCCACAATAGCATCCAAAAGTGTCTTGTGAGTTGATTGGAGCCCATTTAGAAAAATATGGATTTGAGTGAGCTCATCAAAACCATGGCCTTTGCATTTTCTCAACATTGACTTGAATCTCTCCCAAGCCTCATTTAGAGACTCGTTGCTTCCTTGGGTGAATACCGCAATAGCCGTTTTGGCTTCCATGAATCGGGATTGAGGAAAATATCTTTCTAGAAACTTTTCTTCTAAAAAATTTCAATCCGTCATCACTCTTGGTGCTTGATCAAGATACCACTCTTTTGCCTTTCCCACTAAGGAGTGTGGGAACATCCTCTTGAATAATGCTTCTTCACCCGCTTCCTCTTTTCCCGTAGAGCCCGCAATCTCATAGAATTTGATGAGATGGGTATACGGATCTTCATGGTCCATTCCGGTGAATGGATTTGCATAGAGGAGTTGGAGGATTCCGGTCTTCATCTCCGTATTCCTTCCACCGTGAGCAAATTGGGCATTTCTTCTTGGACTATTAGCAGACATTTCGGTAGGAGTTTCATCCACCATATTTCCTTGAAAAGTCTCTACAACAACTTCTTCGATTTGAACAAGTGAAGAAGTAGATACTTCCTCTCTCCAGTTC
Organism: Lathyrus oleraceus; assembly: GCF_024323335.1. Classification (NCBI taxonomy): domain Eukaryota; kingdom Viridiplantae; phylum Streptophyta; class Magnoliopsida; order Fabales; family Fabaceae; genus Lathyrus; species Lathyrus oleraceus. Next base: position 275,439,487 of record NC_066579.1, on the reverse strand, counting down.
CTCTCTTCGGCTAGTTTCCTTCTTCTTCGTGTTTTGCTATTGAGCTTTTGAAGTGTTCTTTCAATTTTGGGATCGAAGTGAAATTGCTCCTCGGTAGCTTTTCCTCGCATGCACTAGAATCTACAAAACTAACAAACCAAGTGAAACACAAGAATGATAGTAAGTAAAAAACTTAGAACAATGAATTATTGCAATGCTTGTAATATCGAACACCAATCCCCAGCAACGACGCCAATTTGTTGAAAAGTATACTTTCGGCAAATATTTTAATATCGTATCCACAGAGATTAGTTGTTATTACCGCTGTTCTATAATCCAAATTGTTATAAGTTTAAAATGTAACCAAGTTGTTTTGTTTGAAAAGTTATCTTTTGAGTAAAATGTCACTAAAACAATAAAATAGTTTTAATCAAATGTAAAAGGCTTCGCAAGATTGGAGTTCACTATTCAAATTTCCTATGGTTCCTTATGACAACTATATAGACTTAAGATTATTGATGATATTCAAGTATCCTCTCAATATCATTTATCTCTAAATGATATTGTGATAATCACTATATTAATGGTTAAATGATTTCTCTACCTAACTATCAATATAGCAATCTTTAATGTTTGATACAAAAGAAGAGTAGTGTATAAATCTATTTCTACAACTCATTCACTACTTGAAAGTATATTTTAAGTCAAGATTTGAATAATCTTTCTCAACAACTACTCAAATCTAAATATTCAAAATAGGGCAAAAATATCATTCAATACATCAATAACCTTTTGTCATATACAAGAGTCAAATGGAATACATAAACAAATAGGAATAGTTACTACCTCCAATTTTGACAAAATATGGTTTAGCTCCTCATCATCATTTTTGGACAGCAAAATGCAATAGCAAAATAAACTCTGTTTTTCTTCTACAATGTGTGAATGAATCTAAATTTTCCATTATGTTTTCTTAAAGAGTTCAATTCCTAAAATGTTCTTTTTCATCTAAAACTGAAAAACACTCTAAAAATGATACAAAACTGTCACACTAAAGTTGGGTTGAAAACAGAACACTTGGCCCAAACAAAATGCTTGCTGGTTTCGCAAGGTTCGCGGCGCCATCCCTGGTCGCGGCGCGAACTGAAGCAATTTCAGCTTCCTTGCCATGGAAGCTTCATTCAATAATTCTCCCAAGTCTTATTCTTCCAAATTATGCTTCCAAATTGCCATTGAAACTTCTTCCAAATTGTGCTTATGCACTCCAATGCTCTCTTGTCCAAAAACTCTACAAAACTAACAAATACATGAAATATCTACTTAAAACATAATCACTTAAACTAAATTGCATTTATACAAAATTATGAGGATAAAAGTGTGTAATTAAATCAAAAAATGGTAAAAGGGACCAATAAAATTATATGAAAAGTAGTACTAATTGGTCCCTAACATCTGTCAACAATAACCCATATGGAATCACATACATTCATCGTCTTTGGAAAACTTTTCACAAAATCCATGAAGATGATGTCCCACTTCCACTCAGGAATACTCAACGGTTGCATCAGACTCGGCGACTTCTGATGTTCAATCTTCGACTTCTGACAAGTCAAACAAGCATAAACGAACTCATTTACTTCCTTCTTCATTCCTGATCACCAAAAAAACTTCTTCAAGTCTTGACACATCTTGGTAGCATCGATATGGATACTCAAACCACTTATATGACCTTCCTCAATAATACTCTTATTAAGCTCTGGCACATTCGAAATACAAACCCTGTCTTTGAACCCCATCACACCATTCTCGTTGATTCTGAAGTCTCCTCCTTTTCCTTGATTGATTAACACAAGACAATCAACCAATCCCAAATCAATCTTCTGACCTTCTCCTATCTCTTCAAGAATATCACTGGTCAACTTCAACATACCCAACTTCACACTATTAGGAGTCTCATCGCAAACTAAACACATATCTCATAACTACTCAATCAATTCCAATTTTCGCACCATCAGCATCGACATATGCAATAACTTCCTACACGACACATCAACCAAAACATTGGCTTTACCAGGATGGTAGTCAGGCCAAATTCATAATCCTTCAGAAATTCAAGCCATCTTCTTTGTCTCATATTCAATTCGTTCTGATCGAATAGATATTTCAAACTCTTGTGATCACCGAACACCTCAAATCTATAACCAAATAGATAATTTCTCCACATTTTTAGTACGAACACTACAGCTGACAACTCATTATCATGCGTAGGATAATTCTTCTCGTGGACCCTCAATTGTGTAGAAGCGTAGGCGACAATCTTACCATTCTACATCAACGCACCACCTAGCCCTATTTTGGAAGCACCACAATAGACAACAAAGGATTCACTTAGAAATGGAAAAACCAAAACTATAGCAGAATTCAACCTCTTCTTGAGCTCCTGAAAACTATCTTCACACTGAACGCTCCACCCATAAGCCCGACCCTTTCAAGTCAACCGAGCCAAAGCCAGTGCTAACTTTGGCAAGCATTTGATGAACCTTTTATAGTAACCAGCCAAACCAAGAAAACTTCTTATCTCAGTAACAAACCTTAGAGTTTGCCATTGTAACATATCATCGATCTTTGATGGATCGATCGTAATACCACTAAAAGAAATCATGTGGCCAAGGAAACTCACTTCTTTCATCCAGAAATCGCACTTCGACAACTTTGCATAAACCTTCTTTTCTTTTAAGATCTGCAATACAACTCTCAAATTTTCACATTCTCTTCATCATACTATGTTATCCTCATCATAGATTCCGCACTTATTCACCAATACAAAAGAGAGACAGATAACATGATAACCGATACCTATTTAATCTAGGGACGTAACCTGCTCTCAAACTTGATGCACTTTGAACCCTCTGTAGCATCACTATTATAATGCAAACAAAACTTCACTAGCTCTTCAAACTTTGTAGCATACTATATAACCATCAAATTTATTTGCATCAACTCAAGGAATTCAATCTCATTCTTGTTATACACATCCTAAGGAAAGTACTTCTTCAGAAACTGCGCTCTGACATAGCCCAAGTACTCTCACTACCAACCACCTCTAGCCTCTGACATGCATTATCCAACCAATCTCTTACTTCTTCAGACAACATGTTAATACCGAAAAATACCTTTTGTTCCTCAATACAAGCCATCACTCGGAAGATATTTTCAATCTCTTTCAACCATGAATGAGCACCCTCCAGGTCATACCTACCCTTGAACGTTGGTGGGTTATTCCTATGAAATTTCCCCAATCCACGAAACTCATCACCAACCCGATTATTTTGTCCATGCATAAGCAATTACACGATCATTTCTTCCAGCCATTCTGCACACCATCAAACAAGCATTAAAAGAATCAATGCACCGGCAATGTACATCCAATTGTTGCATACTCGGGAACAATTATCATGTCAAAACCCTGGCTGGATACAATTATCTGTACTCTAGAGGAATATAGACACAACAACACAAAAAGAGGGTGAGAATACATTCAAATAATTAACGTTGCATAATCATTCCGGATAGATTCACACATCTACATAATCATTCACATAATCAGAAAATACACCGACATCATATATTCACATCTCATCCATATCATAACCATCCAATAAAAATCATGCAATATAATGCAATAATTACTCAACTCATGTTCGTCACGGTCCTATCATACCCCAAAAATTGTCATCCCATTTTTATTTTTCATCTAACCAAGGACTTGAGGTTCGTCTATACTCATTCATGTCTCATTCACGTGCATCATTCATTCATGATTAACACTTGCTAACAAGCATCATAAATTCAAGGTTTATAGTTGATAAAGACAAGGTCTTTGCTTGACGATTGTGGTTTTGCTCACCATGTGGGGTGAAACCCTAATTTTTGGTTTCTTTGGGACCTTGATTCTTTAGGTCTACACCATGGTATTCATAGGGGCATCCCAACCCTAATTCTTTATTTTTGCTCTTATGGGAGTTTGTGTTTGACCTTTTGCGTGTTTTACTTTACTACTAAACCCTAATTATGGGCCCATGGTTTGAGAGGTTGCTTGAGGAGGTTGATGATTGGTTTGAGACCCTAATCAGGGATAGTTGGTACTCAGGTGCTTTGCCTGGTTGACTTTTGGATTTGGGATTCTTTAAGACCCTAGTTGCAAGATGCCTAAGGTCTTGGAAGTTGTATCTCGGTATCCATTTCATCCAAACCCTAACCCTTGATCATGGAGGTTCTTGAATCTTGTGACTTGTTTTGAAAGGTCGGAAACCCTAGGTTGGTTCATGGCATTGATAGATTGTTTGTGTTGGCTACTTCTTGGTTTTAGGTCTTAGTTGTTGCTTGACTTTGAACTTTGACTACTAAACCCTAGTTACGGCTCATACATTGAAGGCATGATTGAGAAGCATCCTAATCCATCCAAAAGCTTTGATTGAAGGGGGTGTTATTGAAACCCTAATGCAGGGATGTTGAATTGCAAGTATCATCATGACCGTTCAAGTCCCTAAAACCCTAGTTATTGATTATGGCATTATCATCTATGGTGTGTGCATTAAAGATTGAGGATTCTTCTGGTTCATGTAGTCCATTATGGATGGTTCATTGGTTTGAGTAATATTGATGGTCCCGATTCATTGATTGAGATTCATTCAAAGCTTCATATGTTGATGACCATTTTGCTTAATTGGGGTTCATCTGATTTGATTCATGGTATGACATATTTCATTTGGTTCAAAGGAATTAAAGTCCACAGTCATTTTCCATAAGAAAATACACATTTTTACCTAAGTTGACTTTTTGTCAACTAGTTGATCAAAGTCAACTCATCATTTACACATCCCAAACCCTAATCTCTATTTTCATTTCTCCATAATCCATCTTTGATTCACCATGATTCATGGTGAAACCAATGTCATTTTCACCTTTTAAATCATGTTCATAAACCACAAACCATTTTGCATTGTTTAAGCCATTTTCCATTTTTAAAAGCCTTGATTCATAACATTCATTACACTTTATCATTCAAACCAAATTCAACTTACCATTCATCTTACAAAATTATAACATTTCAATCTAAATTCCATAAACCACCTTTTAATCCAATTTCCATTTTCAAGCCATCTTTTACTTCAATTCCCAATCCCATATAGAAACCATTTCAATTCAATCATAAACCATTCAAACTTTCCATTTTATGTACAAATAAATCATTCAATTCCAATTACATACCATCCAATTACATTAACCATTAATCCAAACTACATTCAATTTCATTTACAATTCACCACACAATTCAAAATTTTCAATACAAATATATTCCAAATTCAACAATTTAGGATTCATATAATCAACTTTCCACCGAATCACCAACCTCGAACCTTCCATCACAAAAGCCCTTCGATCCCAACAACCTGCAAAACGGGGAATCGAAATGAAAACAAAATTTCAACAAGCAATTCAAATCGCATATACCATAACATAAAACAGTCCAAGCAAAGCATCAAGTAATTTAATGACAATTCAAGCAATTCATACTTCATGTTCAGCAAAGAGTTCATCACAGTGCACATGTGTTGCATAACATCTCATAACCATATACATCACCCTAACCTAGCTTAAAAACCATTAATGCACCAACAGCAGCATGAAAACAGCAGAAATCCAATCATCAACAGCAGCAAGAAGTAATAAAGCTTTCTAAAACTTTCACGATTTTCCAATTCAACCGAGGCCGATTAACCGTAACAAGGATTCCTAACATCTAACACACCAACCATTCATCTAATTGATCTGATCCATATTTGGCATCACAATACAACATAACTTATTGAATAGCAAATATACACTTTGGGAACAAATTGAAACTGAAAGTGGTTAAGCCCGGCTGAAGGCTCTCAACATTTATCCTGCAAAAAACCATTTCTAACAGACCACAGGTTAATATCGCCAAGCTCACGTAACAAAATCTAACAGTTGATTTAGCATAACGATTAACAGAATAACTAACAGCTAACCAATTTCCACTTGGATGAAGTTAACAGAGTTAACACTAGTTAAATCTCTACCATCACCTATAAATGACTCACTCCGCAAGCTGGAGAAGACTCACTTGTTCACACAGAAAAATAGAACCTCTCAAACTCTTTCAACCTTGAATCCATTCAATCACCTGTTGGAAATTGTTTTGCAATATTAGTTCCAAAATGACAAAAGAGTTAAATAGCATTTAATGATTTGAATTCAATTTTTTAGTTATTGTTTTGTTTGAATTTTGAATTCAATTTTCATATCTTTTCATGAAATAGTGTCATATATGAAACATTGTGTTTTATGGTGAAATGGTGTTGTTTCATCAAAGGTTGCAAACTTTTGAAACAACATCCATATCTCCTATAAATATATGATTCTATTCAGAAAAATAACATAAGAACTAAAAACGAATTTCTCTTCCAAATTCCAGAAAACCTTCCTTGCATTTCGGGTTCTTCACTTGTCTTGTGCAGACTCGAAATAAGGCTGACATTATCCTGAGTGTTCTTGCATTTTCCAACTCTAAGACATAATAAAAGAGTGCTTGAAATACTTTTAAGGAAAGTGATTCTCAATCACGATTCAGTCCTGGATCCATTTAATTTTACCGAATTTTCTAACAATCTTAAAAGTATTAGTAACATAATGGCTTCAGACGCTGTTGTTTCAAGCATCAAAGTGATGAACCAGGATCTTGTCAAGTTAGATCGATTTGATGGAACAAATTACACAAGATGGCAAGACAAGATGACATTCCTATTGACTGCCCTGAAGGTTCACTATGTTCTTGATCCCGACCTACAACCAATACCTGAACCAACAGAAAATGATTCGGAAGAACTCAAGAAGGAGCGCAAGAAACGCAAGGAGGACGAACTGCTTTGCCGTGGACACATTCTGAATACTTTATCTGATCGTCTCTACGACCTCTACACAGACAATCCATCGGCAACAGAAATATGGAAGGCACTAGAATTCAAGTTCAAGGCTGAAGAGGAAGGTACGAAGAAGTTCTTAATATCTAAATATTTCGATTTTAAATTCTTAGATTCTAAGCCCATTCTTCCCCAAGTGCATGAATTGCAAGTTCTGGTCAATAAAATAAAGGCAGTAAAAATAGACATCCCTGAGACCTTCCAAGTCGGTGCAATTATTGCAAAATTACCACCTTCATGGAAAGGCTACCGAAAGAAATTGTTGCACAGTTCCGAGGACTTCTCCTTGGAGAAAATTCAGAAACATCTTCGAATCGAGGAGGAATCGAAGGAGAGGGAGAAATCAGAACCCCCTACTCATTTCAAAACAAACGCTGTGACCAACAAGGGAAAGAAGAGACATGATGGCATAAAGAGTCATCTTGGACCAAAGAAAGAACATAACAAGTTCAAGAACTCTGGCGGTCATAAAGGTCCAAAGAACGGATGTTTCGTATGCGGTAAACCTGGACACTATGCTCGAGATTGCAGACAAAATAAAGCAAAAAATAAGATCAATGCAATTCGATCAGATGATGACATAATTGCTACAGTGAGCGAAATTATGGCAATCAAAGGAAAAGTTCAAGGTTGGTGGTATGACACTTGTGCTACAGTGCATGTTACTTATAACAAGGCTGCATTCAAAACCTATTCTGAAGCAATTGATGGACAAGAGGTACAAATGGGAAATGAAGTCCGCTCTAAAGTTGTTGGAACCGGTTCGGTCGAACTTAACTTCACTTCTGGAAAGAAAGTTACACTTGTAAATGTGCTTCATGTTCCAGACATGAATAGGAATCTTGTTAGTGGGGATTTATTGGGAAAACCGGGTATTAAATCTGTATATGAATCGGGCAAACTTATTTTGACCCGTAATGGTGTATTCATTGGAAAAGGATATTCCGCAGAGGGAATGATCAAACTATGTACTAATGATAATATTATTAATGAAATTTCTAATTCCGTTTACATGCTTGATTCCGTTTCTTTATGGCATAATAGATTAGCACATTGTGGTATTAGTTCTATGAAGAGACTAATTAAATCTGGACTAATTTCATGTAATATAAAGGATTTCAAAAAATGTGAATTATGTGTTGAATCAAAAATGATTAAGAAGCCTTTCAAAAGTGTTGAAAGGAAAACGAAATTACTTGATCTTGTGCACTCAGATTTGTGCGAATTTAATGGCATGTTGACACGTGGAGGGAATAGATACTTTATTACATTCATAGACGATTCCTCTAGATACACTCATGTATATCTCTTAAAGCATAAAGATGATGCATTTAATGCCTTTAAGACTTATAAAGCAGAAGTCGAAAATCAATTAAATAAAAGTATAAAGGTCCTTAGAAGTGATAGGGGCGGCGAATACTTTTTAATTGAATTTGATGCATTCTGTGAAGAGCACGGTATAATACATGAATGTTCGGCACCACGAACACCGCAACAAAATGGCATGGCAGAAAGAAAGAATCGAACATATCAAGAGATGATGAATGCCATGTTGATGCATTCTAAATTACCCCTTAACTTGTGGGGTGAGGCATTATTGTCCGCCTGTCATATAATCAATAGAATTCCGTTAAAGAAAACTGGTATATCTCCATATGAGTCATGGAAAGGCAGAGCGCCAAATATCGATTACTTTAAAGTGTGGGGGTGTGTGGCATACTACAAAAACATGGACCCTAAAAGAACCAAGTTGGGTCCTCGAGGAATAAGATGTGCTTTTGTAGGATATGCACAACACAGTAAAGCATATAGACTCTTAAATCTAGAATCTAATGTAATTGTTGAATCCCGGGATGTAGAATTCTTTGAAAACCTTATCACAAAGGATAAAGGATCGGAGTCGGCCACTAATAAAGAATCTCATGAAGATAACTCTTCTCGGATTGTAGAAATACAAACTGAAGGCACTCCTATAATCATTGAACCACAACCCGAGCCTAGGATAAGCAAGAGAATTCGGAAAACAAAGAATCTAGGACCAGATGAGATTGATTCTCAATCTATTTCCTTTTATCTTGTTGAGGGAAATTGTAAGAACTTTGTTCAACGCATTCCGATTATTCTTCAAGTGGAAGATGATCCAAAAAACTTATAAGGAAGCAATAACTTCAAGGGACTCCACTTTTTGGAAAGATGCTATCCAAGATGAAATGGATTCAATTGTATCAAACCACACTTGGGAACTTGTTGACTTACCTAAGGGATCAAGGCCCATTGGATGCAAGTGGGTGTTTAAGAAGAAATACCATAGCGATGGTACTCTAAACACTTATAAAGCCAGATTAGTGGCAAAGGGATTTAGACAGAAAGAAGGCATAGATTACTTCGACACATACGCACCAGTAGCAAGAACAACTACTATTAGATTGTTGTTTGCCTTAGCATCTTTGAATGATCTTATAATCCATCAGATGGATGTTAAAACAGCGTTCCTAAATGGAGATCTCGATGAGGAAATCTACATGGAACAACCGGAAGGCTACCTGCTTCCTGGAAATGAACAAAAGGTGTGTAAACTTGTCAAATCCTTATACGGACTAAAACAAGCACCAAAACAGTGGCATCAAAAATTTGACTCTGTAATACTCTCAAATGGATTTATTCCTAATTCTTGTGACAAGTGTTTATACACAAAGACGTGCAAAACCACTGTAATATTCCTTTGTCTCTATATCGACGATATGTTGATCATTAGTAATGATTTAAAAGGAATCTTAGAAACAAAGAAGTTTCTAACATCCACTTTCAAGATGAAAGATCTTGGACTTGTTGACACAATTTTAGGGATTAAGGTTAAGTGAAATAGTGGGGGTTATGAACTTAGTCAAACCCACTGTATTGAGAAAATGCTTGATAAGTTTAAACATCTAAACTTTAAGGAAGTAACCACTCCATTTGATCATGCCAACAAACTTCAAAAGAATAATGGAAGATCAGTGGCTCAATTGGAATATGCAAGTGCAATAGGGTGTCTAATGTACCTAATGCAATGTACCAGACCCGACATATCATTTGCAGTCAGTAAAATGAGTCGATTTACTAGTAATCCAAGTAATGAACATTGGAAGGCAATTACAAGGATTTTTGGCTATCTACTGAAAACCAAGGACCTTGGTCTTCACTATGGAAGGTTCCCTGCCATATTAGAAGGATACACTGATGCGAGTTGGATATCTAATATTGGAGACCATAAATCTACAACTGGATGGATATTTACACTTGCTGGTGGAGCAATTTCTTGGAAGAGCAAGAAACAAACATGCATTACACTTTCGACCATGGAATCAGAGTTTGTGGCTCTCGCTTCCGCCGGTCAAGAAGCGGAATGGTTGAGGGATCTTCTGTTGGAAGTTCCATTGGCTAAAGACAATGTCTCAAAAGTGATGATACATTGCGATAGCCAAGCCACATTAGCAAGAGCATTCAGCGAAGTGTATAATGGAAAGTCTAGACATATAGGACTTAGACATTCGTTCGTAAGAAAATTGATTAAGGATGGAATCATTTCACTCACCTACATACGAACATGCTATAACTTAGCAGATCCGTTTACTAAGCCACTGGCCAGAGACTTAGTACGAACAACCTCGAGAGGAATGGGGTTGAAACTCCTTAAATAAAGGTTCCGACAGCGGCAACAACCCAATCTTATGTTAACAAAACATTAACTTCAAGATTCAATGGGTAACAACAAGTCGTTGAATTGGATGTAAGTCAAGAATTTGGGAAATAAGGTTGACTGTGTTGAATTGAGGGTTGAGGTTTCCAAAACCTCTTAATGAAGTTCATTAGCGAAGAAGAGTATCTATTGGAAAGGATGCTATATGAACCTCACCTATGTGAATTTTGAGATGGTGCCGTCTCAAAGTGAGAGTTGGAGTTTCTCTCATGAAAAATTCATGAAAAGGATAGCATATGGCCATAAATAAGTGCTAAGCGAGATATGTAAAGGAAGAACCTTTAAAGAGTGTGTGTAAGGTAATGCCGGTCTGATCCCATGGATTAATGGTTTAAAAGCTTTGCTACCAAACATTCCGATTAAACTCTGCGTTATCCTCACTAAGGTTAAGTTTAAAATCGAAAGATACCTAACTGTATTAACACTTTTTATATTTCACTATCTGGAATGATTTTTGTCATTATTAGAACTAGTGGGGGATTGTTGGAAATTGTTTTGCAATATTAGTTCCAAAATGACAAAAGAGTTAAATAGCATTTAATGATTTGAATTCAATTTTTTAGTTATTGTTTTGTTTGAATTTTGAATTCAATTTTCATATCTTTTCATGAAATAGTGTCATATATGAAACATTGTGTTTTATGGTGAAATGGTGTTGTTTCATCAAAGGTTGCAAACTTTTGAAACAACATCCATATCTCCTATAAATATATGATTCTATTCAGAAAAATAACATAAGAACTAAAAACGAATTTCTCTTCCAAATTCCAGAAAACCTTCCTTGCATTTCGGGTTCTTCACTTGTCTTGTGCAGACTCGAAATAAGGCTGACATTATCCTGAGTGTTCTTGCATTTTCCAACTCTAAGACATAATAAAAGAGTGCTTGAAATACTTTTAAGGAAAGTGATTCTCAATCACGATTCAGTCCTGGATCCATTTAATTTTACCGAATTTTCTAACATCACCTGCATAATCATCAGTAACAAATCAAGGATGAAGAAGAGAAGAAGGAAAAGTATCACGTAAAAAGAAAAAGAAGGATGAAGAAGATTCAGAATAACAACGCACACATAAATGAAACTCACAAGCGCATGGGGAAAATTGAAGGCGAAAGGGAAGAAAATCAGAACCTGTCCATGCCGAAGCTTCGAATCGGTGAGTTCCCTGCTTTGTGTCGGTTTTGTCATTTTGATGATGGAGTTGTGATTTCCACGTGGATTCGATCAAGATTCTTGGTTCTTTGATTGGAGTTTGAAGCTCGGATTCACACCGGTTGCGTCACTTACATGTTCATTACAGTGATCCATTTGGGTTATGGAATTCAAATTCTTGAGCAACTTCCGGCAAAGATCGCGTTTGGACATGCGACGTCAAGATGGCGATGTGAAGAATGCTGAAAGCTTGAGATTCGAAGCTCTGCACAAGGACCTTGTTCGTGGAACAGGATTGTTCATTGGGAGCTTCAGCTTGGGCCCAAGCATGTCTCCATGCATACCCCTATTGAAGTCCGCACCCCCTTCACAAGGCTGAGTTCTAGATTGGGCCTGAGGATGATGGGCCTCTGTCCCAAGTTACTTCACAAACCCTAACCTTCCAGAACTCCACCCCTTTTGGGTTTAATCAATTTATATTTTGACTTAATTGGGATTAGTGATTTATTAATTAGGTTATTCAAAAATTTTAAGATTATAAGATTCTTATAATTTAGGAGATTTAGAATTTAGAATTAGTTTAGGATTTAATTAGATTTTAGTATAGTTTTCTAATTAGGTTTTAATATAGTTTTAATTAGATTAGAAATTAGGAAGTAGTTAGATTCATTAATTTTAGAATTTAGTCAATTTCTAACATTAGGTTAAAATAGATTTTAGGACTTCATCAAATTTTAGGCTCTAGTTAGATTTGCTAATTAGAATTTAATTGGTGTTCCTAATTGGTTAATTCTTATGAAATTATCATTTTGCCCTTAGGGGTTTATTTTGTTGTTTTAGCCATATAAATGCATGCTCCTTTAGGACTAATCTTTGACTTAGAATATTAGATAGTTTTAATGAAATATTTGATTAACATAGCATGCTCCCTTAGGAATAGCTTGTTAATAATTCTAACCCTTAGATTAGGTTAACTAGACACTTTCAAGCAAATTCAAACCCTCGATTCAAGTTGATCAAAAGCAATTTTGATTAACTAAATCCTTTGATCTTGTACAATCCCATGGTTTATTCAAGTGATCAAAAGACCCTTGATCACTTGATAATGCTCTTTCTGTAAGCTGTGGATCTCAAGGCCTCAAGTTCAGACTCTCAATCAACGTATCCCAGTCATATCAAGCAGTGGATCATACAAGGAATATCAAAGGTGGTTATTAATCAAGGTTAAAATTGCGTGCCATGAGCATTAAGCAATAGAGAAGGGATGAGAGTGGAGAATTCCTATCCTCATTTTGAATATATTTGGGTGTGGGATGAACGACCCTGTTGCTCATTGTATTCACCTCTATTCATAGGCTTTAGCACAATTCAAATCATATTATTGTCAAGTCTCTCCAGCAAGCAATATCAACACAAGGAGCGTCAAAGATTTTTTTTCCAACAACTTGAAAGTTATGATGAGAATCATATGCCACGAGCCTTAAGTAGTAAAGAATGATTGAGAGTGGAGAATTCATATTGTCATTCTGAATATGTTTGGGTACGGGACGAATGACCCAGTTTCTCATTGTATTCACCTTTACTCATAGACTTCAGTATGGTTCACAACAAACAACTTCCAAGTCCTCTTCATATTCTATTATTAATCACTTATTTTTCCTTAATCATCTTGTTGTCAGCCTTAGTGGGTTGAACGATGAAAGCTCTGACTTTCTCCTTGCACTGTGAGAATACGTACGTAGGAGAATTCAGTTTCTCCGCGAGCTACCCTATTTATTAATATTTTATTCTTCATTCATCAATCAATACCACTTTTTTGAGATCATATCACTTTTCCTTGGACTCCATGTACATCCTTTAGGACGATATAGTGGTAGTCCACCTTGTGAACCAGGAGTTGTTTGGCTCATACCCAAACATTTAATTCCTTCTTTTTTGGCTAAGACGTTTGTTTACTCTTCGGTTCAGAGTCTATTTCCTTCATGGATCCAAGATATCGTTCCTCTTTGATCTCAATTTGTTCGTTCCCCCGCAAGTGATACATTATTCCCTGTACTATACAATATTGCAATTAATCCTTAAAGTTATTTTTTTCTTCTGAGTCCCCGTTGCTTAGACAAATACCTCTCTCTTTGTTTCCATTGCAGTTAACCTTTGAAATTGGGTTTGTCTTCTGAGTACCTGTTGCTTAGACAAATACCTTTTGTTACCATTTTGTTGGTACAAGTTATACTTCTCATCACTTTCCTCTCTTCCTTTGTTCTCGTGGTTCCACGAACTACAAATTCTCTGACTTTCTCATTGCACAGTGAGAATACGTAGGCACGAGGATGCGAATCCTTAGCGAGCATAATCCTAATTATTCCTTCTGCCTTAGGGCATCATTCATATATTTCATAATCCATTACCTACCTTCAATCATTACGACTCACCCCACTGATATATTGTTTCTTTGAAACCAGATACAATTTTCTTTGGAATTCCATATATATCCTTTTAGGATGATATAGCGGCATTCCGCATGTGTACGTAGAGTTTTTTTAGCTCGTATCTAAACATTTTATTCCTTCGTTTTTGCTAAGATTGTTTCCCGTTATGGTACAAATTCCATTTCTCCTATGGATTCCAATATACCCTTACCTTTGGTTCCAAATTACACCTTTTCAGCCACTGTTACCAAATCCTTCACTTCTGTGGTTACTTTTCCAATCATTCCATTCATCTCCATGATACATCCATAATTCTACCTTCATTCACTTCTTGTGATTTATTATTATCTTTGAGCCAAATATACTATCTCTTTGAGCTCTATCTTGTGTCAGCTTGTGAATCAAGAGTTGTTTGTGCTGTGAAACCAAACATTTAATTCTCTTTATTTTCGGCCATACGATATAATGACACCATACTTTCGGCTACCCCACATATGGTTCACGCCAGTTTTACTCTTGGGTTCATATTTCATCCCTCGTTGGAGTTCAGATCACACAATCCTTTGGTTCAGACTATACCTTTATCACAACTTCTTTCACCTCCCATCATTAGTTCCACGAACTACGGAGATCTGAATTCCTTATTGCACGATAAGGATACGTAGGCATGAGGGCCCTAATCCTCACCGAGCACTTTATCTATTTATTTATTTTTATTTATTTTGCGAGTAATCTTTAGATATAACACCCATTCGATCTAGAACAATCAAAATGGTTCCCGTTGAGTACAATAGATGTTAGGGATGCTAATATCTTCCCCTTGCATAACCGACTTCCTTATCCAGATATCTCTTTCCCCTGGGTTTTATCGATGTTTTCCATTTCCTTTGGGAATAAATAAAGTTTGATGGTGACTATGTTGTATGTTCGAGCGTGCGATGTGTTCGGGTATATTTTCGCTAGCTTCAGGTCCCCATTCTGAACTAGACTCACAACTCAACTATATATGCATGTGGTACCGACTCAACATTTGATTCTTCATACAAATGGGTCCCCATCTCTGTGAACCCCGAGCCCTCACTCTGAGTGTGTGATGCATTCAGGTATATTTCCACTAGCTTCGGGTCCCCCACTCGAGAGACAAGCCACTCGTCCCCACTCTTAACTAGCAAGCATGCCTCTTTCACAATAAGACACATATGATGCATGCCATTTAAAATGCAGTATAACCTCACTCTGACTATACATAACACTCAATAACAACTGACGCAATACAACCCCACTCTGATTGTAATTAAAAATATATTTTCAATGCATCAAGAATTAACTCATATGTCAGATCACATATCTCTTCAACAAAACTCTGCATCACATCACATTTTCCCTTTTATTACACATAGTTTGATAAAATTTGTAATTAATGTGATAAACTTTGTAACTTATCTGATAAACTTTATAATTAGTCTGATAAACTTTGTAACTACTCTGATAAACATTATTACTAGGTTGATAAACTTTGTAACTAGTCTAATAAACTTCACAACTAATCAGATAAACTTTATAACTTATCTGATAAATATTGTAACTAGTTTGTTAAACTTTGTAACTAGTCTAATGAACATTATAACTAGTCTGATAAACTTCGTAATTAATTTGATAAACTTTATAATTGTCTAATAAAATTTGTAACTACTTTGATAAACATTATAACTAGTCATACAGGTGACACCCGTCACACTGTTAACAAAACAAAAAATGTGTTATGCCATTGCAGAACCTCCAAAACTCGTCCAAATCAATCCCAAACACATCCAAACACTCCAGAATTTTTACATGTACGATTATCATACATTAGCATGTTATTTCCTATTAATCTAACATGTTATTCCAATTATTTAACCATAAACACTTGAATTAATTCATGCTTTAAAAATCCGAATTTTATGTCAAAACTCATGTTAAGGAATAAATAATGTGTGCAACAATCACATCAAATACAATACACGAATTTGTAATTAAATCATGGCATGAAAACAGAATTACAATCATATTATTCATCAAACAACACAATCAACAAAAGAGATAAAATCCTATTGGAGGTTAAAGGAAACCTCTCTACCCTTTCATAAATTAAGCACCCATAGATGAGGAGTCCTCGGGCGTCACTCACATCAAACATATCTTGCCTTGTAACACGGGTTACAAAATATCACATAACACCTGTCATTGTTTGCTCGCCTTCACTTAGGGTATCATCCCAACAGAATCATTATCAAATCAATTAAACATAATAATTGCAACTCAAGACATTTAGTCTTATAAACTTCAACTTTCATAACGTAACAAAAAAAGTTGTGTTATTCAACTCGCCACAACTTTGAAATCTCATAAAACATAAATAAGAACTTCAACAAAACAAAAGAAGTGAAAGTAAACATTCCCAACCCGATGTTACATGATCAAAGCAAGACCCTACTAAAGAAAACAAAAAACTATTGGAAGTCACTCCAAGAGCTACCTTCAGCAATGCTACTCCTGAGTATCTGCATGATTCCCATATAAAGGAAACATTCAAATAGAAGGGGTGAGAAACAACAAACTAATATAAACAATGTAAAGAATGCTAAGGTAGATAATACACATCAAGTACACATTGAAGGCATAACTATCAACAATATATTCTCATATCCACTTCATGATAATATTCATATAATCACATCCAATCATAAAAATCATGAATAATCAACAACATATGCAATCATATATGAAAATATACTCCACAACTGACTTATTATGCATCTGGTACCATTCCTGAACACTCAGGTTCATCCCGCTCCCAATCCCCACCATAGGACCAGAGCACACCAAATCATTACCACCACCATATGTAACGCTTCACCGATTCCCACATAAAACCGACTACTCGCTCCTGATCCCCGCCATAGGACTAGAGCACACCAAGGTTCATCATCATCACCATAGGTAATACTTCACTAATTCCACACTAGAATTAGATACTCGCTTTCGATCTATACCATCTGACCGGAGCACACCAAAACTGGACCGATGTCCATACACCATGATACATGACTCTCAACAACATGTATTATCACAACAAGGTTCACCAAAATGATCCCCATACACATCTAACCATGTATGCATCACCTCATTCATCATACGCAATAATTAATTCATGTTACAACATAAATAACATCAACAAAAAGTATAAACTCATCAAACATGGCTTTATATGCATTCATTCATGTTACTTCACAAAAACAACAACACATCATCGTATACACATAACGATTTGCTAATCAATCATACAAGTCATCACAAACATCTCCACAATAGATAATTGACTACAACTAAAACATTTCACCAAGCACTACCATGAGGTAGCTTTGTGCGTTAGCTTTCTATGCTTCAAACGACGCGTTATTTGGACCTACGGATCAAAAGATACAGCAAAAATCGTCAAAAGCACAACAAAGGTAAAAGAGAATATTTCACAAAATTGGCCTTTGACAATTGATTCTCATGTTGTGACAGTCGATTTTTTCCAAGAGGATTTTGCTAATGACTTCAAAAAAATCACTTTTCCAGGCATGACATCCGATTTTAATGATGTGACAATTGATTATCACTGTGTTATTTTCTAAAAAAATCTAGTTTTTACACACGTTCATCTTCTTCTTCCTCCCTAAATCATCATACATGAGCCCGATCCATTTTTCCTAAAAATTAATCAACTCCAACACGAATTAAACACTGAAATTATGTTATCACAACCACCACATGTTACAACACTTATTTTCATCATGATTCATCGTTATCCATTAACAATTTCAACAAAAATTTCATTATCAATCATGAACACAAATCAAGCATTCAAACATTCACCAATGACAGAAATTTGTACATGCATGTTCATTTTATTTCAAACATAGATTCAACCATAGAAACACATATACACACAAGATCAACCAATAAATTCAAGAAATTCATCATATAACAATTCATCAGAGGAAAGCCTAAAACCCTAATGAGATTAAGGACTTCTCATCACTACCCCATCATGCAATACACCTAATTGGTATCCCTTTCTCCCCTTACCTTATTTTTAAACAAAAACACTTTTGATCGTTAGAGTTCTTCCTCAACCTCAAGCCCTTGCTCTCATTCTCTGCCTCTTTTCTCAAATTTCACATACTGACAAATTCTCCCAAAAACCTAGCTTCTCTCCCAACTTTTAAAATATATAGTAACCTCCTTACTTTTGTTTAATTATTATTTTTGCCCAATTCAACTCCAACTTATCTCCTCTTAACACAAACTCTCCTCAAATCCCACAATTGGCCCAGACTCCTATTTTCTCCAATTTCTTATGTTATCAATAATAATAAATAAAATTTCAATTATTATAATTATTTCCAAATTACTCTACCTTCTCACCACACCCTACTATTTCTACCACACCCCAATAACACATACTCAAATAATTTAAAACACCAATGAATCAAATATAATTCTAAATAACTCAATCAAATTAACTAATTGAATTCAGAGTGTTCCATACATAAGAGGAAAAAGTGTTAAAAGCATTGATTATGTTGGGTTTGATATCATTAAAATGGATTTTGAGCATAAAGGAAGAAAGATACAAACAAGATGTTCGTTTGTTCATGATTAGAAAAGATAAATTTGGCAGACTAGTTACCTTGGAAGAAAAGGTCGATGTTATTTCATGTCAAAATAGGTTACTCGGCCTTAAATGGACTGACCTAAATGGGCCTCATGCTTTTTAGGGTCGGGCTCAAAAAATACTACATAATCTCGTCCTTTTATGAGATTTGGGATACACAACCCTGAAGCTAGCAAAAATATACCCGAACACATCGCACGCTCGAAGGTACAATAGAGTCCCCGTCGAACTTTATTTATTCCAGAAGTAAAGGGAAAAAATCAATAAAACCCAGGGGAAAGAGAAATGGTAAGGAAGTCGGTTATGCAAGGGGAAGGTATTAGCACCCCTTACACCCGTTGTACTCAACTGGAACCGTTTTGATTGTTCTATGCTCGGATGGGTATTATATCTAAGGATACTCACAAAATAATAAAGAGAAAAGAATGGAACAAATAAAGTGCTCGGTGAGGATTATGACCTTCATGCTTACGTATCCTTATAGTGCAATAGGAATTTCAGAGCTCTGTAGTTCATAGAACTAGTGGTGGGATATGAAAGAAGAGTGATGACAAATATGCTTTGAACCAAAGGATAATATAGTTTGAACTCATAGGGTAAATATATCTGAACCAATGAGAAAAGCAGGCATATGGCAAAAAAAGAAGGATATTTGCCTATAAAAAGGATTTACAAGAACATGAAAGGAAGTGTATGTCTATACAAGACACACAACTCTTGGATCAGATGTGGGCATTGGTTATTGTCCCAAAGGTATGTATGGAGCTCAAAGAAAGAGTGTATTTGACTCAATGAAAATAGTATATCACATGAAGTGAATGATTGGTAGAAGATTTTGAATTAATGTAGTGAATAGTGAATAATGGAAATGAATGGTAGAATAGAGAAATAATTAGGGTAGAACTAAAAATAAAATATTTGGGTAAAAGTGACAGAAGGGTTTACTTTGGAGTCAAAGGTAAAGGTATTATAGGAATCCATAAAGGGAATGCAATTTGTACCACAGAGGAAAGGGGGCATATTGGCCAAAAAAAGAAAGAATGAAATGTTTGTCTACGAGACAAACAACTCTTGGTACTGTAGTGGTAAATTTTTTGAGATTAAGTTATTGATTAACTTAACTCATAAAACAAGAGTCGCCACTGCACTTTTATTATTTCCAAAGGAGAGGGAAAAAGAACGAACTAAAC
Source organism: Lathyrus oleraceus (assembly GCF_024323335.1). Lineage (NCBI taxonomy): Eukaryota > Viridiplantae > Streptophyta > Magnoliopsida > Fabales > Fabaceae > Lathyrus > Lathyrus oleraceus. The sequence continues at coordinate 275,419,285 of NC_066579.1, read as the reverse complement.
CCAAAGAAGTTTTAAAACAAAACTAATAAAAAGATATAACGGTCTGAAGGTTGGTTATGCAAAGGGAAGTTATTAGCATTCTAAAAATCTATAGTACTCTAGAGGAACCTCTTTGAAAATCAGTTGATTTTGGTTTAAAAGTGGTGTTGCTTGACAAAGATTGAGGGAGGTGAGAAAATAAATGTTTTTTATAATTTTTTGTTTGCCAAGACTTTCTGAGTCTCATGCCTACGTACCAACGAATGCAATGGAGGATCAAAACCTCATAGTCCGTGGTAAAAATAACAAAGATGTTTATTTTGATTCATTTTTAATGAAAAGACATTTTGTCATTTTAAGGAGAATACTCAACTAGTCATCCACAAGTATGAGAATATTACATCATCATAGGGAAGAGCTCCAACTTGAATAAAGATCAACAAGTATGCCACTAGCTCTCTAAGATGGAAAAGAATTATCATCAATATTATGGGGATAGGAGAATTTTATCTCAACTATGGAAATGACTCACGTCTAAACTTTGAGAAAAAAGTTTTAAAAGAAAAAGTGCACAAAGGGCACAAATTAGTTTGAATGAGTTATGTATATTTTTTACGTGTTTTGAAATTTTTTTGAATACGCTTAAGATGTATTAGAATTTATTTAGGAAAATATTTTGAAAATCACTTGACAAAAGTTAAGGTTTTATTGAGAAAGTAGTTCAAGTTTACAAACAAGAAAGGGAGGAGATGGAGAGACTGTCCTAGAACAAAAAGTAAAAGCTATGGAGGAAAGATCTAACCAAGAGATATCGAGTTGTATGACATAAGTCAAACAAGAATTCCCTCCTTTGGATTAAGCCTCAAGCAAGTCAAATAAGCAAAGAATAATCAATGTATCAGATGAAACCAAAGTAACCAAGCCAAGTCTTCAAAAGAAGCCCAAAGTCAAAGGTACTAGATGAATCCCAAGGTCTCAAATCACAAACTCCCAAATTAAAGGATCAAGGTCCTAATTCTAAGTCCATAACTTCATAACAATGCTATGGATAGTAACCTCAAGTCCATGAACCAAGAGAAATAATTTTTTAGGGGTCACTCCTTTATTAATGACTTCAAAAGAAAAAGAAGTCTAAATGGACAATGGAAAAAGAGCATAAACATAAACAAAGGTCCAAGTGGACAAAGAGGAAATACTATATGAGATGCTAAAATAAAAGAATAAAGTAAATATCATAAGATAAATGACTTTAAGTAAAGTTAATGCAATAAAATGTTTGTACATGGTGTTAGTGACCAACAAGAGGAAAGGCAGTTTGTCATTTTCTGGAGAACACTCAACTATTAATCCATATGTATAAAAATATGGACCTCTATATCACCTATGAGAAGGGATCCAAATTGGCTAAAATCAACAAGTATGCCACTGACTCTCTTAGGTAAAAAGGAAACAATATTTTTCACATAATACCATGGGGAGTAGGAGACTTACAATCTCACTTATAAAAATGATTTGCTTTCGGGACTAATTTAGCGATATGTTAAGCAATCGTAATTGGACTTATTTAGAAGTCAAACTATCTGAGGTCGGTCAATAATAATGTTTGTGTTAATACATGATAGAGAAATGATATGTAAATCATTCTCCTAAAGCTATGCCACACAAAATAGAAAAGAGGATTGATCAAGCACAAAGGTCAGGAGAGTGGTCCATTACATAAATCAATACTTCATAGTACTTAGGACAAACTTATGAATCAATCACAAGTTCATTAAATGATCAATGATCAATTAGGAGGTAGATTTAAAATGATGAAAGTTCACCAAGAACCAATCCACACATAATGAACAAGATGGACACAAACCATCCAATTGATCAAAAGAAAAAGGAAGAGAAAGAGATGAAGAAGAAGAGGACAAGAGAAAAAAAATCAAAATTGGATCAAAGGATTGATCAAGTCATCATCAAAATCAATCATCCATTTTTGGTGGATTAGGGTTTTCACCCCATCAACACCCAAGATCCTATGAGTTTAATGAGACCTATGATCAAAGCAACCATGATCCAAGGCCAACAAAAGTCAACAAATGTCAAACAAATATAAAATGCAAGAAAATAAAATAAAATACATTAAAGTACAATTTAAAATGAATTTTAAAAGGGAAATAAAAGAGAAAATCCATAAAGCCCTTTAAAACACCATACAAATAGCCAAGAAAATTATGGAAGGTTGGAAATAAAATAAGAGATATAAAGTAATTTTTTCAGAAATTTTAAATGCCTAAAAGTATTTTTAAACCAATTAAAACAAATAAGAAAAGAGAAAATTCAAGAAAAATAGAAAATGAAGAAAATAAAATATGGAAAAATAAAAATCAGATGAAGAAAAATAAAAGAAAATTTTAGAAATTATTTTGGGATTTTTTGGATAAAATGAATTTACTATGAATTTTAAAAGAAAAATAAATTAAAAATTAAAAAAGAAAAGAAACTAAAATCAGAAAAAACATGAAGCATTAGATCTGACCTTATTAATTGATGTGGTTGATCCAACAATCCTCAAGCTAGGGTGCACGATGGGAATTAGCAAAAATGAAACACGTGATCTAATTCAAAATGGACCAATCAGAACATTTCAAATTGCCAATGTGTATCCAAACTCAGATGACCTGAGATAACTCCGGTCATCTTCCCCGATTACCCCTCAATGGAGTTTCATCGTTTGGTAAATTCAGAGCACGAGAATACCACCAATGTGATCCCCTCTTTGTCACGAATTCAACCTCATGCTCAAAATTCATTTATCTAAATTGAGCATGGAGAATTTCAGAGATGTTTCAGAAATAAGCAAGCCACGAAAAATAAAATTAAATGATCACCACGATCAATCAACACCAGATAAGTTAAGGGAAAGTATCAAAGAGTGAAGGACTACATTGTGATAACTTGTTTGAGTTCAAATGATGCTCATAACTACCTTGTCCAAATGGTGATCAGAAGTTGATGAAGCTTGATCTGGTTAGGGAGCTTCAGAAGGTCTTAGAGCTTGGGAATTGAAACAAGCTAGAATTCAAAACATGATAAGTCAACTTTTTGGAAAAATATCAGAGTGAAACAGGGGTTCTTTGGCTCTAAAAAACTTGTGAATAAAGAAAGCATGTTGCTTTATTTATAGGTAAGAGATTGGTAATCTCATACATTCCAAATGATGCTCAATTCGTGCAAAACGAATTTGATCAGAATGTGTGGAAAATGTAACTTCCAATCCATCAAAACTCAACCAAATCATGCTTTTTAGAGTCAATCAACTTCTAGAGACTTGATTAAAAATGTTTAGGTCCAAAATGCATGGTAATTTGGCTTGTAATTGAGATTAGTGAAGTTCAAATTTTGAATCATAGTGATTTCTTCAGTTCCAAGTCACCATGTTCAACTCAATGGGGCATCTTGCTCATAAGGGTTTTTGATCCCATTCTTCTTGCAATTAGTTGACATCATATCAAAGATTATAATGTGCCAAGAAAGGTTGCATTTGGATGCTTGAGCATAAAGTTGTGGCATGTTGAAGTTGGCACGAAAACCTGGTCATGTAACTTAGAAAATTCGAAGTCCCAAATGGATGAAAATGACCTATAATGTCTCAAAGAATTCCATGGAATTCCAAGCATAATTTGACTTTGATTCTTGAAGCAAACTTGTAGAGGGCATCACCAATGATATTGTGCAAAATGAATCAGCCTCAAATGTTGAATATCGAAGAAGTCATAATCTTTGAAAGTTGGGAAAAGTCACTTGAAAATAGTCTTCAAATTTTTGATGATCCTCCAAGCATAATTGACTCTTGTCATGTAAAGAGACGTTGTAGAGGATAATGAGAAGAGTCATGTGAAAAAAGAAGCATTCAAAAATAATGAGAATTGAAGGAGTTATGATCCTTTGAACGTTGACTTCAAATGTTGACTTTTTGGTCAAACCTCTTGGAATAAACTTGTGCACTTGGACTTTCCTTGAATTTCAAGGTACATGGATGATCATATGAACTCAAAATGACGTGTCCTTGAATGTCTTTTGATTAAGTTGCTCAAAGTTTGAGGTAACTTGTTGAAGAAGGCATGGAAATAAACACATGAACCTTTGACTTCTCTTGAGAAATGAGCAATAAAACTTTGAGATACTCTTGATCAAGATAAGATTAAAAGATGCTTGAGGACCTTAGAGATCATGTTTTGAGAGATATCCCCTTGAGGATCATTGGTTGAACACAATTTGTTGAGGAATCAAAGAAAACATAGATGAGGAACCACGTTTGATACTCTTGATGAAAATCCCTACCTTGCACAATAAACTTAAAGAAAAAAACATATTTTTACTATTTTTGATTAGTAGTTAGATAAGTAATGAACATATAAACACAAAGGTAGAACACCAATAAAGAGGTGCTTGATGATCCCTGCAAAAGGCAAACCCAAAGAAGAGAGGGAGAGGACCACGATATAATCTTGTTTGTATGCAAGGATGCAAATGATATGTGGGATCTTAGGATTAAAAATTAGGGTATTACAAATGCCCCTATTTAAGTTTCTTTAATTCGGAGATATGAAGATTGAAATCTATGTCTCGATGAGATTGAAGAGAATTAAATACAGAAGGCCCAATTTCTGGCCTTAAGATATCGCAAAAAATGCTTATGATATGATATGAATACAGACAAGGATCTCAGCATGGAATATAGTGCCACGAGAGATAAAGAATTGTTGGAGAAAATAGGAGATAAATTTCCGCATGGGAATAACAGATTCCAAAGGGGGAACCCAGATGGGGACAAACAAAGTTCCATATGGGAAAGGGAAATACGTGCAGACAAAACTACGACACGAAACTGCGGGAGACAAAGGGATGTCTTCCAGGAAAGTAAAGCACCGGGAAACGACTCGAATCAAGAATAACTATTGTATTTGAAAGCGACCAATGCACAATTAGAAAATAAATGAGCCAAAGACCCAACGGGAAAAGACTTACCAAAGCAAGACTCCACCAGAGAAAAGATCAATCGAAAGGGGAGCCCAACTCCACTATGGGGAAAATTACCTAACTATCAGCCAAATGATAATTTAACAAAGGTAATAAGGTCAAAAGGAAAGATTACCATTTACCATCCAAGTGATAGCTTAACAAAGGTAATAAGCCCAAAAGGAATGAATACCAACTACCAGCCAAGTGATAGCTGTAGCGGGGTATTCGTTACCGTATGGCTTATTGACTAAACCAAAAGTAAATCATACAATTCGAGTCGCCACCGCACTTTTATTTATCTAAAGGAAACGCTAAAAAGCGAACAAAAGCCAAGTAAGAAGTTTTATCAAATAAAAAACTAATAAAAATGTTAGAGATCTGGGTAAGGGGGTTGGTAATGAAATGGGAAGGTTTTAAGCACCCAAAACATCCTTAGTACTCTAAGGGAGCCCTTTTTGCAAATGTGTATTGTCGGTTGGTATTTGTGAAAATATGTGCAAACAAGATTGGGGGGATGAGAAAAGAATATACATTATATTTACAATTTTGTTGTTTGAATGGATAAACCCATTGACTACGTACCATCATAAAGGTAGGATTAAAACCTCGTAGTTCGGGGTAAAAATCTCAAATAAGTTGGTGAATTGATTTGATTAAAAGCCTTAAGGTCTTTTGTTATCAAAGGGAGAAAACTCAACCTAAACCAACAATCCACCATGTGAGGAGAGCTTCAACTCTGAGAGCCCTCAACCAGCTTTGTTTAGTCCAGTCACCATCATGGTGCCAGGACCTGCTCCGTATGAGAAAGATAGTGCTATCCCGTGGCACTATGGGGCTGATATCTACTTCCAGGGGCGGAAAGTTAATGAAGAAGACACTGACATTGGTAGCTCCGCTGTAGACAATGTTGGAGGGGTTGGCGGCTTCACTCGCAGTGGACGCCTATTTGCACCATCAACATTGCACATGAATATTGAAGCTGAGGCAGCTGCCAAGGCTAAAGGAAAACAGGTAGCCGCCGAAGAGGTTACTACTGAGGAATCTCCTCCTAAGACCGCATTCGAGAAGGAAGTGGATGAGTTTATGAGGATTATCAAGAAAAGTGACTACAAGGTAGTCGACCAGCTAAATCAGACACCCTCAAAGATCTCCATTCTCTCATTGTTAATGTGCTCTGAGGCCAACAGAGCAACCTTGTTGAAAGTACTGAATATGGCCTATGTTCCACCAGAGATAATTGTTAACCAGCTGGAGTCGGTAGTTTCAAATGTAAACGCTAGCCATGGGCTAGGTTTCACCGATTATGACCTGACATCCGAGGGCAGGAATCATAACAAGGCTTTACATATCACAATGGAATGCAGAGGGGTGGTGCTTTCCCATGTTTTGGTTGATACAGGCTCTTCTTTGAATGTTCTTCCAAAGAAAGCCTTAATGAAGTTGGATTGCGATGGCGTCATCTTGAGGCCAAGTAATTTAGTTATGAGGGCTTTTGATGGCTCTAAGAGATCTGTCTTTTGGCGAAGTTGAGTTGCCAGTTAAGATTGGACCGCAGGTGTTCAAGAGCACCTTTTATGTGATAGATATCCAGCCTGCCTATAGTTGTCTGCTAGGTCGGCCCTGGATTCATGCTGCCAGTGCTGTTACTTCTACTCTCCACCAGAAGCTCAAATATGAACTAGAAGGTCAGGTCGTCACTGTCTGTGGTGAAGAGGATATTTTTGTTAGCCACCTGTCTACATTTAAGTATGTGGAGATGGATGGCGAGATACATGAGATGCTGTGTCAGGGCTTCGAAGCCATAAACATCAGTGAGGTCGCGCCTGAAGCTGTCCTTTCACCTAAGTCTGAGAAGGTCGGGACTTCTATCTCTTCATACAAGCAAGCTGTTGAAGTGGTTAAAGCTGGTAATGCCCAAGGCTGGGGCAAATTTGTGGAGCCAATCATCAAAGAAGACAAGTTTGGATTGGGGTTTACTCCGGGGTCTCAGAAGAATGAAGCCGATACTTTCTCCAGCGGGGGTTTGGTTTCTCCCCACATCGTCAATACTGCAGATAAAGACAAGGCTGACAGCGACTGTGACTTAGATAGCTGGATTCGCCCGTGTGTCCCGGGAGAAAAGCTCAACAATTGGTCGTCCGAAAAAGTCGTCCGGGTTACTCTACTGAAAGAGTAACTTTTATTGTTTTCCTTTTATTACATGTATAATAAAGTCTTACACTTTGCCCAAGGTGTAATGACTCATCTGTAGGGTCATCCATTTAGTCGCATTTCGCAATTATTTTCATCATCAATAAAGGACAGCTTTTGCAAACAATTTTGTGTTCTCTTTCTTTCAATCATTTGTTTACTTTTACACAAAAAATGGCAATGTTTTTTTTTCGTTTTTTTTCCAAAAAAATCCCTTGTTCTAAGGCAAAGCATGATCCTCCATCATGCAGAGCTAATCACCCGGATCACACTGCTAACGACACTGCTACGGCCAAGTATGACTTCGACAATCCTATATATCAAGCCGAAGAAGGGGTTGAGGAAGATTGTGAATTGCCTGAAGAGTTAGCCAGGTTGTTGAAACAGGAGGACCGAACTATTACACCTTATCAAGATGTGATTGAGACCGTCAACATTGGTACCGAAGACGACAAGAAAGAGATCAAGATCGGGGCCAGTCTACAGGCCGAGGTGAAAGAACAGTTGATCAGTTTGCTTCGTGAGTACGTCGACGTCTTTGCTTGGTCCTATCAAGATATGCTAGGTTTGGATACAGACATCGTAGTGCACAGGTTACCGTTGAATGAAGATATGCCGCAGGTGAAGCAGAAGTTACACCGAACTCATCCCGACATGGCAATGAAAATCAATGAAGAAGTTCAGAAACAGTGGGACGCAGGGTTTCTCGCTGTAGCCAGTTACCCACCATGGGTTGCCAATATCGTACCAGTACCCAAGAAGGATGGCAAAGTACGGATGTGCGTCAACTACAGAGATCTGAATAGAGCTAGTCCGAAAGACGACTTCCCATTACCTCACATCGATGTTTTGGTTGATAACACAGCTCAGTTCTCCGTATATTCTTTCATGGGTGGTTTCTCCGGTCATAATCATATCAGGATGGCACCGGAAGATATGGAGAAGACGACATTCATCACACCGTGGGGTACTTTCTGTTACAAGGTCATGCCTTTTGGGTTGAAGAACGCAGGGGCAACGTACCAACGGGCTATGGTAACACTTTTTCATGATATGATTCACAAAGAGATCGAATGCTATATGGATGATATGATTGCCAAGTCCCGAACAGAAGAAGAACATCTGGACAATCTGCAAAAGTTGTTTGAACGTCTGAGAAAGTTCAAGTTAAGGCTGAATCCGAACAAGTGCACTTTTGGAGTGCAAACTGGAAGCTGTTAGGTTTCATTGTAAGTGAAAGAGGAGTAGAGGCAGATCCTGTGAAAGTAAAAGCCATTCAAGAAATGCCTGCACCTAAAACAGAAAGAGAGGTTCGTGGCTTCCTGGGCCGATTGAACTACATTTCAAGGTTCATATCTAATCTTACAGCCACATGCGAGCCATTGTTCAAAATGATGAGAAAAGAGCGAGAGGTCAGGTGGAATGATGATTGTTAGAAAGCCTTTGAAAGAATAAAAGAGTACTTACAGGAGCCCCCGATTCTAATGCCTCAAGTATAGGGAAGACCGTTGATCATGTACTTAACGGTGTTAGAAAGGTCAATGGGTTGTGTGCTCGGTCAGCATGACGAGTCAGGTCGAAAAGAGCATGCAATATACTACCTTAGCAAAAAGTTTACCGAGCGTGAACAAAGATACTCACTGCTCGAGAAAACTTGCTGCGCTTTGGCCTGGGATGCTCGCCGACTAAGACAATATATGTTGACTCACACGACTCTATTGATATCAAAAATGGATCCAGTCAAGTATATTTTTGAAAAGCCAGCGCTTACCGGAAGGGTTGCTAGGTGGCAAATGATACTGACAGAGTATGACATCCAATACACTTCACAAAAAGCCATCAAAGGAAGTGTCTTGTCAGACTATCTTGCAGAGCAACCAATTGATGATTACCAACCTATGAGGTTCGAATTTCCTGATGAAGACATCATGTTTCTCAAATCGAAAGATTGCAAGGAACCACTCCCGGAGGAGGGGCCTGACCCTGAATCCAAATGGATTATGATGTTTGATGAGGCGGTCAATGTCAATGGTCGCGGAGTCGGTGCAGTGTTGATCACGTCGGAGGGGGTTCACATGCCATTTTGTGCCAGAATAACTTTCCCCTGCACCACCAATGAAGCCGAATACGAAACTTGTATCCTAGGACTTGAGGAAGCCATCAACCTACGGATTAAAACCCTGGATGTATACGGGGATTCAGCTCTGGTCATCAATCAAACCAATGGGAAATCGTATACACATCAGCCTCATTTGGTTCCTTATAGAGACTACACGAGAAGATTGTTGACTTTCTTTACGACAGTGAAGCTGCATTACATTCCTCGTGAAGAAAACCAATTTGCTGATGCTTTGGCTACCTTGTCTTCGATGATTAAGGTGCTATGTTGGAATTACGTACCCAGAATTGATGTATCCCGGCTTGATATACCCGCCTATGTGTTTGTTGCCGATGCAGTATCTGATGATAAGCCGTGGTATCATGACATCAAGTGTTTCCTGAAGATTCAAGAGTATCCAGCTGGGGCGTCTTAGAATGATAAGAAGACATTGAGGAGGTTAGCCGGTAGCTTCTTTCTGAACTCAGATGATACTCTGTACAAGCGAAATTTCGACATGATCTTGCTCAGATGTGTGGACAAGCAGGAAGCGGACATGTTAATGCAAGAGGTACATGAGGGATCTTTCGGTACCCATGCCGGAGGACATGCAATGGCCAAGAAGTTGTTAAGATCGGGGTATTATCGGTTAGCAATGGAGGCAGATTGTTGCGCATACGCCCGAAAGTGTCACAAATGCCAGGTTTACGCAGATAAAGTGCATATCCCTCCAAGCCCATTGAATGTCATATCGTCACCTTAGCCTTTTGCAATGTGGGGCATTGATATGATTGGAAAGATCGAACCGACTGCTTCCAACGGCCATAGATTCATTTTGGTCGCTATTGATTACTTCACCAAGTGGGTGGAAGCAGCATCCTACGCGAATGTTACGAAGCAGGTGGTAGCCAGATTTCTGAAAAGAGATATCATCTACAGATACGGAGTTCACGAGCGGATCATTACTGATAATGGTTCGAATCTCAATAACAAGATGATGGCAGAGCTTTGCGGGGACTTCAAAATTGAGCACCACAATTCTTCCCCTTACAGGCCAAAGATGAATGGCGCTGTTGAGGCAGCTAACAAGAATATTAAGATTGTGCAAAAGATGGTGGTAACGTACAGGGACTGGCATGAGATGTTACCATTCGCATTACATGGGTATCGAACTTCAATTAGAACGTCCACCGGGGCAACACCTTATCAGCATGTATATGGCATGGAAGCAGTTCTTCTGGTTGAAGTCGAAATTCCTTCTTTGCGGGTCCTGATGGATGTTAAGCTGGACGAAGCAGAATGGGTCCGTTCTCGATACAACCAGCTGAGCCTAGTTGAGGAAAAGAGACTAGCAGCTATATGCCATGGCCAACTATATCAGAGACGAATGAAGAGAGCATTTGATCAGAAAGTGCGCCCTCGGGAGTATCAAGTCGGTGAATTGGTACTCAAAAGAATTCTTCCTCCCAACACAGATCACAGGGGCAAATGGACACCGAACTATGAGGGTCCATACGTGGTTAAGAGAGTTTTCTCTGGCGGAGCTTTGATGCTAACAACCATGGATGGCGAAGACTTCCCATCCCCTGTCAACTCAGACGCAGTTAAAAAAAACAATACTTCGCATAAACTGACCCGCTTGACAAAAAAAGAGAGTCCAGGCAAAAAAGGGCATCCCGACGAACAAAAAAAATAATAATAATAAAAAGGTTCGGGCAAAAATTAGGGATATAAAAAAAAAAGAGTACAACCGGTGAGTCGAAAACCCGAAAGGGCGGCTCAGGCAAAAAAGGGCATCCCGGTGGATTGAAAACCCAAAAGGGCGGTCCACGCAAAAGAGGGAATAAGCGAATGACTGCAATCTGAGTTCATCCGTGTTATATCACCGTTTCATTCAATCCGGCAATCTTCTAAGGTTAAAGATCGACTAATCATCCACTTCAGAAAGCAAGATGAGCAGAGTGTCTTGAGGTCATACGAGCCATAGCAGAGTCGAAACTCAGTGGGACCCCGTATCCACATTGCCATTAGGATAGTTTCTTTTGTTCAATTTATAGCGATCGCCTCTTTTCAGGGATCAGCTTCCTGATGTACTCGCCTATTCCGAGCACAAATTCTTCAACCAATAAAAGTCGAATAATTCAGTCACAGAGCCTCTTTATTTTGCATTTATCAGTTTGCTTGCAAAAGATGTCTGAATCTTTGATGAAGCATATTGCATCTGAACATAATGGTGGTTTTTGCAGATGATTTGCACAGGAAAACATTTAAAATTGCTTTGAATGTGCTTAACCCCGGACGGTGAATTCAAACCGAGTAATTCCCCCGGGACATACGTGTGTGATTGCAGGTCACAGGAACCGGATGCCAAGTCATGAATCCTCATCCCCAAGCGGTTGACAAAGTCTCTCCTCAGCAGGACATGTCCCCCAGTAGAGTTTCACCTTGTATCCCCAGCAACAGCGGAGTAGTTGCATACCCAACAGACAAGAGGGTGGTGTCCCCAGTGTTCATCTCATTCCCCAGCAGATTAGTTTTAACAGATTTGTTATAATCCCCAACTTGAGGACGATTAGCAAGTTCATATTCCCAGCAAAGGTCGATTCCTACGACATTTCCCCAGGAAGTGCTTTCCCCGCAGATCTCCTTACAGAGCCTCGTCAAGCAAAGTTCTCATAGTTGATACTCCCCCAGCAAGGTCAACTTTCCAGAAAGAAGCCGATTTATTTTCGTTGGCTCCCCGGTCCCGGCAGACGGATCATTTCCCACAGAGCATTCAAGGATTGATACAGCGATCCGTTCCCTACCGGAGTTTGCTTCCCCAAGCAGATTTCTTTTTACACCATGCATGACATTTGCATTTGCATGCATATCATATCAAGCATACACATAAGCTGATAAACAGGTTCTTCAAAGCAGACTGAAGAATTACTTCACAACCAAAGTCATGAGATTTGGCCAGAGGATCAAGTGTGTGTGATCCAGTATGAGGGTAATTTCGAAGATTCAGCCTGAGGATCGTTTTCCAGTGAGCCAGCCTAAGGTTCAATTTGAAGATTCAGCCAGAGAGTCGCCTACAAGCGTTATTTCCCCAGCAAGCCAGCTAGAGGATTAGATTTACAGCTCAACAGAAAATCAACCTACAAGAGGATCCAGCCCGCGGATCACAATTTAGAAAATGAAAGTCTAATTGAAGGGTCGTTACAACATGTTTTAGCCTGAAGAATATGTACGAAGCCTAAAAAGTGGAATATTCTCGAAGTTGCATATCTAACATGAAGATTGGGTGTAGATTTTGAAAGAGGGTCAACCAGCGCACGCCTCAGATGCGAGATCCTGATGATGGGAATTTATCATCAAATCAATCCAGATCTAGCCAGAAGATCGAAGTCAGGTCTAGCCCGAAGACCGAAAATAGATTCAGCCAGAGAACCAAAGAGAATAGATTCAGCCAGAGAATCGAAACAAGAAGATCTAGCCAGAAGATCGAAGAAGATCTAGCCAGAAGATCGAAGTCAGGTCTAGCCCGAAGACCGAGAATAGATTCAGCCAGAGAATCGAAACAAGTAGATCTAGCCAGAAGATCGAAGTAGATCTAGCCGGAAGATCAAAGTCAGGTCTAGCCCGAAGACCGAAAATAGATTCAGCCAGAGAATCAAAATCGTATCCAGCCCGAGGATCAAAATTAATATCCAACCAGAGGACTAAATTGAGTATAGATTCATCCAGAGGATCGAAACTCTAGATTAAGTCAGAAGACTGATTCAGATTCAGCCAGAGGATCGGAAGAAACATAAACAGAGCGGTGTATTTCAGCATTTTTGTGGTGTTCTCAGAGTGCAAATTTTCGGTCTGTCTTTGGTATTCAATCACAGCTCACCCTGTTTGTCTGATAAGCTGTTCGCTTTCATCCTGCTCGGGTTAGCTGATGATTGAATAGGGGCAGCTGTAACACCCCAAAATTTGCCCTCCTCATTCATGCATTCATTTTTAGGACATTTAGCACTTCATATTGCATTTCATCATGTCAATCAGAATCAGATCCAAGAAGCTTGAACATCATCCAAGACACTTTGTGGGTTCTATCCGGGTGATCAGTCAACACAAGGGAAAGACTTGAGTTACTTCCAACAGGTTCAAATGGGGTCCATTCATCATTCAGAACGCCAGTCTTGAAGGAGCAAAATCTGTTCCTGAGCTGTCATGCTCGCTAAGCGAGCAAAATGGTTCGCTTAGCGAAAGGAACTGTCATGCTCGCTAGGCGAGCAAATCCTTCGCTAGGCGAAGCGCACACGTTTTTGAAATATAACAGAAATTCATGGGCTTGAGCTTCCCTCATCTGAGCCCACAAAGCCATGAAAATCAGGTTATAAATACCAGAGTTTCAGTAGAACAAAAGGGAGACAGGAAAAAGAGGCAGAGACAGAAACCTACGGACTAATCTGCAACAACCTCCAGGCAGCTCTGAGAAGTTCACTCTGACTCACACACTTTTTCACCTCCATCTCACGCAAACCCTAACATTGCTCTGCAAACCCAAAGGTGCAACTTATTTTCATTCGATCTCTCCAATCAAGTTTGCCTTATTCCCATTACTCTATGCTTTCCATTTGAATACTCTGAATGTATGAGGTATTATCGTGAGGTTTTCGCCCGCGGGTTTAGATATGCATGAATGTGTAAAAAAATGCCTTGAATGTTTGATCACTTAATTTCTAGAAGGGATACCATAGGGTTTGGAGTCCCTGAAATCGTACTGTTACAAACGGGAAATCCAGAACCCGCAGGCGTTCGCTGGCACTTTCGCCACGCAAGCCTGTAGCGAGGCTTCGCTAAGCCTTCGCTAAGCGACGCAGCAGCGATCGCGACAACAGTTTCTTTTCTGTTTGCTCTAACCTGTTTTGTGTTTTCCATGGCATTGTTTTCTCCTGATTCCATCCTGTTACTCTAACCTGTTTATTGAGTTTTGTGAGGGCTCACATACTCTTGCAGGGATAGCTTGCTTGGTGTTCCACTTTATTTGTGGGATACCATCTGGAGGTTTATTCCGATTACCTGTACTGACTCACTTTCTTTGATGGTTCTAGCTTGGGGAGATCTCTGGGTTTCTTATTTCGTTAATTGATATTACTTCGGATCTTTATCCGTGCGGTAGATATCTTGTCCCCTTTATTTTTCCCAGATTTTACCGTTTTCTTAGCTGGAAGACCTCGATAGGAGGCAATGTTTTTGTGTGTTTATTTTTGTGCCTAAAGACCTCCAAGGAGAGGCACAGTGCTAAAGACCTCCATGAAGAGACAATTGACGGATAAAAGGGATTAGTAGTCAATCCCCCGTTATTCAGTGCGTCGTTCTTTAAGATGACACTACGTGTCGATGCTTCAGAACAAAAGCCCAAGATCTTTTGTCCGGTCGGTCAGTGGAGAGGGTTCCATCTTTCTGAACCCCCACTTTTTGTCATGAGCTCACCATGTCCAAGGTTAAAAGCTATGAGGTCTTATCCTCATTACCCTTTTGATCTGCTCACCCTGACGTTCAGTGTCAGTGGTTAAGAGCCCATTTGATTACCCTTCCATGGCTTGTTTGTCGAGGTTGATATGACCCCTCTTGACTAAAGCCCTACCCATACATGTTTGAGCCCCTTTGTTGGCGTGTTTACTTTATGCATGTTTGTTTTGTATGGTTTGATCGTCTCCCCATAGGATTGCTTGACTTCGTATAGTCTCCTGTTTGCATGTCTATTAAGGTAGCGCGGTTCCTTCGTCTAGGACTGCCTTTTTGCATGAGCATCCCTAACGCACCAACAACTCATTAATTTTTCTTCTCCTAAGAACACGTTTACTCCTTCTACTACAGGTGACTAAGTCTCTAAAGGTCGAGCATCCGTAGATTGCGTAGTAACGTCGTTCACCTCAAAACACAACCCTTACCCCGTAGTTAACCGAACTACGATTTTCTCTGATTCTCATTCCAGATGAGATACGTAGGCATAAGACGCGATATCTTACCGAGCACACTTCCCCTTAACCCATAGGTAGCCGAGCTATGAAGACTCTGATTCTCATATTCAGATGAGATACGTATGCAGTGGATGCGACATCCGTGCGAGTCATTTTCTTTTGACCCTCTTTTAGTAAATAGTACATTAGATAAACCCACACCCTTTAGACAAGAACAACAAAAGTGGATCCCGTAGAGTACTACGGATGCGTAGGGGTGCTAATACCTTCCCTTCGCATAATCGGCTCTCGAACCCAAGATTTGGTTGCGAGACCTTGTGTTTTCCTTTCCTTTCTCCCAAGTTTACTTCGAGCGTTTCCTTTCCCTCATTTGGGATAAATAACGCATGGTGGCGACTCTTCTGTCATTTCCCTTTTTCGCCGGTTGTCTCTTTTTCGCATTTAGGTTGCGACACACCAAAAATGCAAGATGCACAAATAAACACCATGATGCTATGCATATGTGTATGGATATGTGTATGAATATGCTAACAAAATAGGCATAAATGGGTTAGATTGATAACACAGTGCAACCAAATACTTGGCAAATCTCAACAAGGTGAAGATGCTACTAGAGATCTTGCTAGGGATTCAGTTGAAGAAAACCCTACAAGGAATGAGCATAAGCCTGCAACAAGGCTTAAATCCTTCTAGAGAGAGGGAGAAAATATTGCTTGGAGAACCAAATTTAATATTTTAAAAGCATGAACTCTGTTCCGAGGGAGGGGAAAGTTTGTCGGGGATAAGAAACATCTAAACAAACTCTACCATGAAGACCTGTTAAAACTTCACTAGGGATCTACCCTAACCAAAATCTCCGTTGTGGGTACAGATGAATCTAGATACATTCATAAGGGAATTTCTGTCTTAAGAGAACATTGAGCTCCACTCTTTAAGATCTTACCATTCTTGAGATCACTGTTGATGTTCCTCTTTTATATTCACAAATCGAGGAAGACATATTTTTATAAATTTGAAAAACATGATTGTTTATATATATTTTGTTTCAAAAATTATTATAAAAAATAAATGAAACTTCTTAAATTAAAACAAGATAAGAGCAACAAACATATGGGCAAAAGGCTCAAATTTTATTAATAGAATGGTAGTCCACAAATGACATGACTCGATGGATCATTAAAAAGTTAAAAAATGGTAAGTACATGAAAAGGCTACATTAAAATACAATGACCAATATTCTCCCTAACAAGTTTGAATTCCGATGTGCTCAAAACTTCGGCCGACGATGACTGAATGAGAATATTTGATAGGCACTATTTCTTCAAATGACCAAGTCTGGCCTGATGCAATTACTTTCCATAATCCCTATATTTTTCCTAGATTTCCCTTTCGGGTATTCAATATACCAGGATGATTATTTTCTGTTTATGTCTCTAATTTTTGTCGGGATCTCCCTTTCGGGTTTTCAATCAACCGAGACGCTCATTTTTGCCTAAGCCTCCCTTTCAGGTTTTGAACTTAGCGAGTTATTCTTTTATTTTTTAGGCAAAGTAATTATTGAATGCATCGGCATTCATAGGACGAGGGAGTTCCTCACTATCCATAGTCGTAAGAGTCATTGCACTTCAGAGAAGGATCTCTTAACAACATATGTGCCTTCATAATTAGGAGTCCACTTTCCCTTAGAATTAGTGTTGAAAGATAAGATCTTCTTGAGAACGAGGTCTTCTTCTGTGAATACACGAGGTCGAACCTTCTTGTCAAATGCTTTCTTCATTCTCTTTTGATATAATTGGCCATGACACAAAGCTGTCATCCTCTTCTCTTCAATCAAATTCAACTGATCATATCTGCTTTGACACCATTCAGCCTTAGACAATTTGGCTTCCATCAAGACTCGCTTTGATGGGATCTCAACCTCTACGAGAAGCACTACTTCCATGCCATACACAAGAGAGAAAGGGGTTGCCCTTGTTGAAGTGCGGATAAATGTATGATACCCATGCAAAGAAAAAGGGAGCATCTCATGCGAATCCTTATACGTCACAACCATTTTCTGAATAATCTTCTTAATATTCTTATTTATAGCTTCAACAATCCCATTTATATTAGGTCTATAAGAAGAAGAGTTATAATGTCCAATCATGAAGTTGTCAGAAAGCTCTTTCATCATCTTATTATTCAAGTTCGACCCATTATCAGTGATAATCTTATTCGGAACACCAAATCGGAAAATAATCTGATTCTTGATAAACCTGACCACAACATGCTTGGTCATATTAGCATAAGATGCTGCTTGAACCCATCTAGTGAAGTAATCAATAGCCAATAGAATGAAACGATGTCTGTTCGAAGCTTTGAGTTCAATCATACCAATAATGTCAATTCCCCACATAGAGAAAGGCCATGGGGATGAAATAATATTGAGAAGAGTCAGAGGCACATGAATCTTATCATCATAAATTTGACATTTATGGCACTTCTTCACATATTTGCATCAATCAGATTCCATTGTCAGCCAATAATAATCTTCCCTTAATATCTTTTTAGCCATTTCATGTCCATTGGCATGAGTACCAAAAGATCCTTCATGAACTTATTGCATTAACATGTCTGCTTCATGTCTATCCACGCATTTGAGCAAGACCATGTCAAAGTTTCTCTTGTACAACACATCTTCATTCAGAAAGAAATTTCCAGCAGTCTTCTCAAAGTGTTCTTATCTTTGCTGGATGCTCCAAGCGGGTACTCCTGACTTTGGAGGAAACACTTGATATCATAATACCAAGGCTTATCATATGTGACCTCTTCCGCTGCAAACACATGAGCAGGCCTATTGAGGCGTATAACTCTGATATTGGGCGCATCATTCCAATGACTTACTTTATATATAGAATACAAAGTAGCCAAAGCATCCTCCATCTGATTCTCTTCACGGGGTATATGATGAAACTCAACTTTGTTAAAGAAAGTTAACAACCTCCTTGCATAATATTTGTAAGGAACCAAGCCAGGATGACGAGTCTGCGATTCTCCTTTAATCTGGTTAACCACCAAGGCTGAATCTTCAAATACATCAAGGATCTTAATTCTTAAATCAATGTCTTCTTCAAGACCCATGATACAAGCTTCATATTCTGCCATGTTATTGGTATAATCAACCATCAACCTTGTAGTGAAAGGGATATGAGAACCCTGAGGAGTAATGATGATTGCCCCAAATCCATTACCATAAGCATTAACATCTCCATCAAACACTAAACCCCATTAGGATCCAGGCTCTAGTCCTTCTTCAGTCAACGGTTCATCACAATCTTTAGCTTTTAAATACATAACATCTTCATCAGGGAAGTCAAACCCGATGGACTGATAATCATCAATTGGCTGGTGAGCCAAATGACCTGCAAGAATACTTCCTTTAATCGCCTTATGAGTACGATACTCAATATCATATTCAGACAATAGCATCCTCCAGTGAGAAATCCTCCCAATCAAAGAAGGCTTTTCAAAAATATACTTGATTGGATCCATTTTGGATATCAACCAAGTGGTATGATTAATCATATACTGGCATAGACGTTTGGTAGCCCAGGCTAAAACACAACAAGTCTTCTCAAGCATAGAGTACCGAGACTCATAGTCTGTAAATTTCTTACTTATATAGTAGATGACATGCTCTTTTCTACGAGTTTTATCTTGTTATCCAAGTACACAACCCATGGACTCTTCTAACATAATTAACTACATGATCAACAGTCTTCCTTCCACTGGAGGAGACAATATAGGAGGTTCAAACAGATACTCATTGATGTTGTCAAAAGCTTTCTGGCAGTCTTCTGTCCAAACAAAACCTTGATATTTACGAAGAAGCTTAAATATTAGCCCACATGTGGCAGTCGTGTGAGATATAAACCTGGAGATATAATTCAAACGCCTGAGGAATCCTTTGACTTTCCTTTCGATCTTTGGTGTAGGTATCTCTTATATAGCTCTAACTTTATCACAATCTAGTTTAATACCCTTTTGGCTGACAATGCAGCCCAATAGCTTTTCTGAACGGACACCAAAAGTACACTTGTTAAGATTCAAGCAGAGTTTAAACATTCTCAAACGCTAAAACAACTTCAACAAATAATCAACATGATCTTCTTCAATATTCGAATTATAAATCATATCATCTACATAAACCTCTATCTCTTTGTGCATCACGTCATGGAAAAGAGTAGTCATGGCTATTTGGTACGTTGCACCAGCATCTTTAAACCGAAAGGCATCACTCTATAGCAGAATGTTCCCAAGGGTGTAATAAATGTTGTCTTTTCCATGTCCTCGGGTGCCATCTTTATCTTATTATAACTGGAGAAACCATCCATAAAGGAGAAGACGTTGAACTTATTTGTATTATCTACCAACATTTCAATGTTTGGCAGAGGAAAATCATCTTTTGGGCTAGTTTTGTTCAAATCTCTATAATCAACACACATCAGAACTTTTCCATCCTTCTACGGATTAGGCACAAATGTTGGCCATCCATTGAGGATACTCAAAAGTAACAAGGAAACCAACATAAATCTTCTTATGAACCTCTTCTTTGATCTTAACATCCATATCAGGATGAGTTTTTCTCAACTTCTGTTTGACTGGCGGACACTCTAGCTTCAATGGTAATCTATGCTCCACAATATCAGCACAAAGACATGGCATATCTTGATAAGACCAAGCAAACAAATCCAAATATTCTCTAAGAAGTTCTACAATCCTCTTCTACAATGATTTTATGCTTGATTTTAGAATATGAACAAATAAACGCACAAGTACGATGCAGATATAAAAAGTGATTATTATCTTGGTTTTTTATGTTACAATTTTTCAAAAAAAACAAAAAGAGAAAACATAATATGGATAAACAAAATAGAATTTTATTAATGATGATAAAATTTGAAACAAAGCCCATGTAGATTCACTTTCACCTTGGGCATAGTGAAAGGATTTTTGAAAATAAAAAAAACATATTACTTTGACAAGTGAACAATAGAGGGAATGTCAACAACAATCCAATTCTGGCACATCAATCTATGCATCACAGAGTTTGGCGCTCCTTATTCTTGATCATCTTCCATGATTATAGTAACATACTGATCTTTGGAATGGATGAAGCCAACACTATAAAAGACTTCTTGAATACACTTCAAACCTCTATGGGTTGAACCAGGAGAGAAGCCTAAACTAACTCTGCTTTTATTCTCAACAAGTTCAACAAATTTACCGCGTCCAACAGAATGACCATTCTCCAACACTTGTTCGGGATCCTTTAAAGAAGTCATGGATGCCTCGTTCTTCTTAACAATGTTATCAACAACAGAAAGAGCTTGGAACGAAGTTCCAACAGCTTCGTCAGCATCAATATACGAGAATGAAGAGAGATAACTTACCAACATGGCCTGCTCGCCACCCACAATCACTAACTTTCCGTTTTTCATAAATTTCAACTTTTTATGGAGAGTTGAAGTCATTGCCCCAACTTCGTGAATCCATGGACGACCTAGGAGACAACTATAGGAGGGATGAATGTCCATCACTTGGAATGTAATTTGAAAAGAGCATAAACCTATCTTTAACGGGATATCAACTTCTCAAATCATAGTTTTCTTCGAGTCATCAAAGGCTTTCACAACAACCCCACTAAACCTCATTGGAGCACCTTGATAAGAGAGCTTGGATAGAGTAAACTTTGATAATTCATGGAAATGTGCAAAGCCAAATTATGGTTCCTCCCTTGCTCGGGCAATTCTTCATCACTAAATCTCAGGTTGTTACACGCAGTAATGTTGGCTACAATGCCATCGAACTGACCAATTGTTACATCATGATGCACATAGGCTTGCTTCAAGACCTTCTGCAAAGCCTCTCTATGAGCTTTCAAATTCATCAGCAAAGATAAGATATATATTTTGGATGGGGTATGCAATAATTGATCAACCACATTAAATCCACATCTCTTAATCAACTTCAGTACTTCATCATGATCAAATTTCTGGTTTACACTACTGAACTGACCAAACAACACAATAGGAGTTTCCAGCTGAGCGTGCTTACCCATCGAAGTATCTTCAACTCTTTTAGGAGCCGCAGAAGCAAATACTCGACCACTTCGGGTAACACCGCTTACATCAGCAATATTCACAACAGAAGAAAGGGAATGGATGGGGACTTCCTTTACATCTTCCAACATTGTAGCATTGTATTTGTAAGGAACATCTCTGTCAGATTCATAGGGTTCAGGACCCGTCAGACGAATAACCAAAGGAGAAAGACAGACCTTTGACTATCATAGGCAATCACAACTGGTTCGGGGATATTGAAATGAGGAACTATGACATTCACACCATGCTTATCTTCATCCCTATCTCTGATAACCTGAATAAGATTTCCATCTATCACTTCTTGTAAATCTCTTTTTACCACAACACACCCTCGAGGGTTTCTTGAACATATACGACAAGAAGCATGATAGTGCTCATAATAACTCTGCTCGCACAGAGTTGCATGCATCTCGATCAAGGATCTTCTAATCAGATTGACATCAAAGATATGATACTTTCCAGGATAACCCTAGACCATATTCACAGTTACACCATCATGTTTAGGCAACAAATTGACTTGCACATTAGGACCAGAGTCTTCAAAAGACAAAATACCACTTTGAACTAGTCTTCTCACCTCATCTTTCAAAGAAAAAGAGTTTTCAATATCATGACCGGGTGCACCTTGATGGAATGAATAATGATATCATCTTTATACCACCATGTAATTTCCTTTGGAATAGCTGGCGGAGTCCTCGTCTATACCAAATTCTTTTGTATCAAAGTAGGAAATAATTCAACATAACACATCTGAATTGGGTCAAATTGTCCTGGTCTCTGGACACGGTTCTATTGATGATTTTTTTGATGAGTATGTTGTTGAAAACATGGTTGATAATTTGGTGCTACTTGAAAAACTGAAGCAAGATTAATAACCGGGGTAACTAACGCCACATGCTGATAACGTTGATTACTTCTTGGAGATCTCCTACGCTTCTCTTGCAAAATAGAATTAGCGTCATGTTTCTTCTTCTTTGGCAAACCATTCCCATACTTCCTGGAAATGTCAGACAAACCACTTTCTTTCAATCATCCCTCACGAACGCCCTCTTCTAGTCTCATCCCCATGTTGACAATCTCAGTAAAATCACTGGGAGCGCTTGTTACCAATCTGTCATAGTAAAACAGACTAAAAGTCTTTAAAAACAACTTTGTCATCTCTTTCTCTTCTAATGGAGGACTGACTTGCGTGGCAATCTTGCGCCGTCTTTGCGCATATTCTTTGAAAGTTTCCTTATCCTTTTGGGACATAGCATGAAGTTGATCTTGGTTCGTGCCACATCAACATTAAACTTGTATCGAGAATAAAAGCTTCACCAAGATCATTGAAAGTATGGATTTGGGTGCTATCGAGTCCCATGTACCACTTCAAAGCAGCACCAGTCAAACTATCTTGGAAGTAATAAATCAATAGTTGATGGTTATCAATTTAAGTCAACATCTTGAGAGCATACATCACCAAGGACTCATTGGACAAGAGTTTCCCTTATATTTCTAGAAATCCGGCACTTTGAACTTATGAGGAATCTTCACATTATGAACTAAACAAAGATCATGAACGTTCTTTCCAAATGATTATTTTACCCTTAGAGCTTGAATCTCTTTCTGCATTGCTTGAAACTGATCTGGAAATTCATCCATCCTTTCATAGACACCAACATTTTCACTCTGATCAGTATGGAAAACAAGTTCTTCCACATAAGGAGTAGCATGGACCACAGGAGGTGGTACATACATAACAGGTTGAGCAACAGGAACTTCAACAGTTGGTTGATATTGTAGTACCTCAAATTTGCACCTCCCATTTGTATATACATTTCATTTTTAGGTCATTAGGATTGCATTAGCATTGCATATCATGTTACATCTCATCAGTCAAGACTGGTCAGGAGATTCAACTGTGCAAGGCAACAAGAGCATTTTCCATGAGATCAAAGCCCTAAAGTGGTTCCATTGAGCTTACATGACCCAAGGATCATTTGGAAGTAACTTGGCCAAGTGTTGAAGGCTCAGAATTCATCAGTGCATGTGCAAGTCATCTGAGGCCCATAGAAGTCAACAGAAGTCAACTGCAAAGTCAACTGTGGATTTGGAGGTGGGAAGTGGTTAGAGATGCTTCATTCATGTTAAAACAAGTCTCATTTGACATTTCAAACATCAACATTGAAGAATTTGAAGTCAGATCAAGACTTTCCCAAAATAGCAGGTGACCTATAATTTGAACTTTCCAAAAATGGAAAGGTTTTGGACCAACTTCAACTCAAGATTACATCATCAAGAAAGCTTCAAATGAAATTTTGTCCAACATGAAAGTTGAATATCTTTCTCTCTCATTTCCAAAAAGTCCAAGATCATGAATTTCTCATGTGTGGTTGAGGAGATATGATCCAATCATGACAAAGTGTGTTTGAAAATTCAAATGGGCATAACTTTTGAACCGAAGCTCCAAAATGAGTGGTTCTTTTTGCAATATTCTCCTCATGACTTGTAGTTTCCAAACATCTCATTACATGGCTTGAATTCCATTTGCATGGGCATGTGCTTATTCATGAAGATTTGTGAAGAAAATTTCATAAAACCATTTTCGTTGATCATGGGCATACAAAACCAATTCCAAAGGGTGCAGGGACTTATTTTAAGTGGATTTGGGCCAGAATTAAGCACTGTTCACGCATGCATGGGGTGCATGAGGTGAAAATATCATTTTGTGCATACACCTTACAATTGATTAATCTTAATTGCATTTGGCTTAAACAGGTTCTAAACATGATTAGCATGGCATATATATTGTTAATCTCAACTGCATTTGCCATTAGCATTCATTTCAGATCTAGATTCAAAAAAATCATCCAAACTTTTCTCTCAAAATATTTTGCAAATTCTTCACACAGTAGCATTTCCTATTGGTTGATTCATGATCCTGAAGCATTTTTGAGAAGATTTGGACGTGGAATTGGATCAAACCGTGCCATATTTGCTCATACTCAAAGCTTGAAACATCCATGGAGTTTGCAAATTGAGCTGGTTTCACGTGCGCTTAAGCTTCAATCTCTTCACCAATTGTCTCAACAAACATTGTAGAGGATTTCTGGACCATCACAAGCCTTGAAACGAGCCAAATCCGAATTTTGCACTTCAAGAGGTCAGGATTCGACCTCTCTAATTCTCAAATTCCTTGTTATAGTTGTATAGATCATTGATTGGTGAGCATGCTGGTACAAATTTTGAGTGAAATAGTGCAATATTCACAAAGTTATGCTTGATTCAAGTTTTGGTGTCAATTTTTATTTCCTTCGATTTGGATTATGTGTGATGTTTTAGTGCAAATTGATTGTTGATCTTGCATGAGCATGTGATGATGATTTGTTTGGTGTTAAAATCCTTGATTTCTGGAGTTGTTTCTGATTTTCTGGAAATTCGTTCATTGTGTTCATCCTGAAGAAGATGAACATCATCGTTTTCCAAAATTGGCTTGGAATTTGCTACGAATTCGCTACCACTGTTCATGATTTGCTACGAATTCTGGAAATTTGTTTCCAGCGCTAGGGTTCAGTTGAAACGATGTCGTTTTAGCTTGCGCGCCACAATTCAAAATTGGCAAGGGTTCGAGTCCTACCGAATGTGCTTTTTCAAAATGCCTTGCTATTTTCTCATATTCCCTCCCATTTTTTTCACAATGCTCCTTATCCTGTCTAGTTTGTTATGAGTATAAATTTGCAAATTATGCACGGCTGGATTTTATTTGGTGCTAGGTTGATTGAGCATGTATCCATTTTTGACCTTGCCTTGCTTATCCCTTTGTGAAATGCTTGTTTCTTATCCAATGAATGTGAAATTTTGCATGCTAAATCTAGACACATTGCTGGACATTTTGGCTTTGGTTTGATATTTTTCCCATGCTCCATTTCTGTTTTATGCTCATGCTAACTTGGTGTGACAATTTGTGTCACACATTTGGTTGTCTGTTTTGTACAATATGATTGCCATGCCTAATGATGTTCAATGCTTCTGATTTTTTGTGTGATGAATGTTATGGATGTCTAGATTACTCATGATTTTTTCCAGATTTTTTGGAATCATTTCTGTTTTGATTGAGATTTTTCATTCATGTTGACCATTTGGATGCTTTGAAATCACCTTTGACTTCACTTGATCATGAAATGCATTTGGTTAATGATTTTGATATGAGCCTTTTTAGGATATGTCAATATGTGTTTGAAGTTGCTTCATGACAAATTTGAGCTTCTGTTTTGACTTTTTGATCCTCTTTTGACCCTAGGCTTTGACCTAGTGGTTTGGACTTATCACTTGAGTTGTGATTTCAGGTTCAGATGCACATTGCCATGATTGGAGTGACTCATTCATTTAAGCCTGATTATTGGTTGATGTTGGCTAACATTGTGTTGTTTTGTAGGCTTTGAGAACAAATTCACTTGTGCTTGTGCCTTGCTCATTATTGCCTGATGCTTTGTCTGTCTGCATGCTTAACTGTTGTTTGTTTGTCTGTACAGTTGAACTGATTGGTTTAGATTTTTTCACAGGTACCTAAGTGGCTTTGAGTTCATTTTGAACTTGCTTTTCTAGCTTGTGGTTTGCTTACCACTAAGGTATAATTCTTCTGACTTCATGTAGTCTAGAAGACCTGTCCTGTTATATGGGCAGGCACCTGTCTGAAGCCCTCCTTAAGAGGCAATGCTTGTGTTTGTTTAATTTTGTGCCAAGCAGGTAAAGACCTCTTTAGAGGCAATTGGCAGATAAAAGGGATGTGCAATCCATCCCCTGCTATTCTGTTGTGTCATTCACTTTGCTCACACACCATGTGTTGATGCATTGTGAATAAGAACCCAAGATCATGTTGTGTCAGTCATCTGTGGAGAAGAGTTCCTACATTTTGAACTCCCACATTTTCTATTTGAGTCAAGCTCTCCCAGGCCAGGGATAAGAGCTGTGAGGTCTTACCCTCACTTCCCATTTCATCTGCTTCACCCTAACTCTCAATGTTAGGTTTAAGAGCTACAAACACCCCATTCCAGTTGGCTTGTTTTTACAGCCTAGCCTTGTATGAGCCCAATTGTGTGCATATAGTGTGTGTGCTTGCTTTATTTTGCTTGTATGTGATTGATTGTGCTGTTTAGGTTAGCTTTCTCCTGTGCAAGTTAGGATAGAAACCTCAACATAGGGATCGTATGCATGACAACTTCTAGGCTCGAGTCATAGTCTCCCTAGTAGTTTGTGTCTCCCTTGTCTCTGGTTAGGTTAGAAGTTCTTTCCCTGTGTAGGGGAACTACGTCGCCCTGATCCTCATACCAGATGAGGTACGTAGGCAGGAGATGAGCTGATCTCTCCGGGCGCCCTTTTTCTTTTTCAACCCTTTTGTGTGTGTTGGAGTCTGACGTAAGTCCAGCAATTGGCAGTTGGTTTCCTGTGTCTTGTTTGCTTGTTGGAGTCTGACGTAAGTCCAGCGATTGGCAGTTGGTTTCCTGTGTCTGGTTTGTTGGTTCGGAGTCTGATGTAAGTCCAGCGATTGGCATTCGGTTTCCATGTTTGCCTGTTTTGTGTGGAGGCTGACGTAAGTCCAGCGATTGGCAGCCGGTTTCCTGTTCGTGTTTTGGTTGGCGTGCATTAGCCGAGCTACGAGTGCTCTGATTCTTCTCTGGTCAGAGAAGATACGTATGCATAGGATGCGACATCCTAGCGAGCACGTTTCCCTTGTCCCGAACTACGTCGACTCTGATGTCTGTGTTTGACAGACTACGTAGGCCCAGGATGCGATATCCTGCCGAGTCCCGTTTCTTTTGTCTTTCTGTGTTTCCTTCCAGCCTGTGTGTAGTGTGTGAGCAGTTTTCTAGCAACCTTATCCTTTCTTTTGTGCGTGGATCCCGTCGAGCACGACGGATGCGCAAGGGTGCTAATACCTTCCCTTCGCATAACCGACTCCCGATCCCATCTCTCTCTGGTCGCGAGACCATGTCTTTTCCAGGTTTACTT
Source organism: Lathyrus oleraceus (assembly GCF_024323335.1). NCBI lineage: Eukaryota > Viridiplantae > Streptophyta > Magnoliopsida > Fabales > Fabaceae > Lathyrus > Lathyrus oleraceus. The sequence goes on along the minus strand of NC_066579.1, from coordinate 275,391,914 downwards.
CGAGCGTTTCCTTTCCCTCCTTTGGGATAAATAACGCACGGTGGCTGCTTTGTTGTTTCGTTTTCCCGCCGTTTTTCGCGTAATGCGACAGCTGGCGACTCTGCTGGGGACACCCGAGAAGTTGACCTATTGCTGGTCCATCTTCCCTAAGCGAGTCACTCCTAGCGCTCTTTAGAATAGGGTTTGGTTGCTTTTACTGTTTCATTTATTGCATTTATTTGTTTATGTTTGCATTTATGTTTGCATTTATGTCTGCATTCATCACACTTTCATCTGTGCTGGCTGTGTGTTTGTTTCTCTGTTGGGGTGGGAGTTACATGAGGTAAAAGGCCCAATACCCAGGCTATGAGTGAACTCTAGGACACCTAGGAATAGAGTGATTCTTGGGAAGCAGGAGGTATTGCGCCACTTAGCCGAACATGGTATCACGAGCAGTTCAGATCCTGATGGGATATTATCGGTGCATACATCGGGTGTGTACATGATGATATTCTATGAAAGGGTTCTTTATCCCGCGTTTCTCTTGACCTTACCCTGGCCTAGATGACACCCGTGAGTGGGGAGGGAATGATCATTATTACAGGTACCGTTGGTGACTTGTTGGTGACCTGTTGGTGACTCTTGGTTCCTGTTGGTGACTTGGTTCTACATAATGGGTCTCAGAGGACTTTGGGTCTCAGATGACTTTGTGGTTCCGAATTCAGGCCGAAGCTTGAACCTGTGCTCCGAGATACACAGTCAACCAGTCTGTTCGCATCATTTGCATCATAGCATATTTATTTTTCAAAAAAAATAGTACAAAAAAAAAGAAATTAAAAAAAGAAATGAAAAAAGAAAAAGCTAATCTCCTCATGCATATCATTTCTCAGGTTCATTCAGGAGTCTATTCACTGTGAGAGATGGCATCCGTTCCAGAGTTGAAGAGGAAGACGTGCACCTACAGTTTTCACCGTGAGCCATTGATGTCTTTGATAGAGTTGAGCAACTTTGTGACCGGCGGTAATCAGAAGGTGTTTGTTGATCAGTATGGGGATTTGTTGACACTGTTGAAGATGGTGGTAGATCCAGTACTGTTGCAGACTCTTCTACAGTTCTATGATCCCGAGCTCCGTTGTTTCACCTTCCAGGATTATCAGTTAGCCCCCACTCTTGAGGAGTACTCCATTCTGCTGAATGTCCCGATCAGATACCAGGTGCCTTTCTTGGATGTTCCAAAGGAGGTTGATTTCAAAGTTGTTGCCAGAGCTCTTTATTTGAGTATCAAAGAAGTGAGTGACAATTGGAAGTCGAGTGGTGATGTGGTGGGTTTGCCTTTGAAGTACCTGGTGAGGATAGCTAAAGAAGAAGCAAAGAAGGGAAATTGGGAAGCTTTTCATGACCAGTTAGCTGTCATGATCTATGGAGTTGTGTTGTTTCCGAGTATGCCTAATTTTGTGGACTTTGCTGCTGTCACTATTTTCCTTGGAGGAAACCCAGTTCCTACTTTGTTAGCCGACACTTACTATGCTATTCACAGCAGACATGGTAAGGGTGGAGCTATCAGATGCTGATTCCCATTATTGCTCAGATGGTTCTTGTCTCTTCTGCCAACCAGTGGACCTTTTGTGGATACTCAGAGCACTCGTAAGTGGACTCAGAGGATTATGTCTCTTACCTCCTATGATATCAGGTGGCAATCTTATCGGATGGATGTGCGTAATGTCATCATGAGTTGTAGAGAGTTTCGTAATGTGCCACTTGTAGGGACTAAGGGTTGCATCAATTACAACCCGGTTCTTTCTCTTCGCCAATTGGGGTTTGTGATGAATGGAAGACCGCTAGATGCTGAGATAGCCGAGAGTGTGTATTTTGAGAAGCAGAGTGACCCGGCTAGATTGGAGCAAGTAGGAAGAGCTTGGAAGACCATTGGTGTTAAGGATGGAGCTATGTTAGGGAAGAAGTTTGCCATTGCTATGCCTGACTACATTGAGTGGGTCAAGAAGAGAGTTGAGACTTTGCTGTTGCCCTATGATAGGATGGAGTCATTGCAAGAGCAACCACCTTTGATCCTTGCTGAGAGTGTGCCTGTTGAGCACTACAAGCAAGCCTTGATGGAGAATCGTCGGTTGAAAGAGAAGGAATAAGATACTCAGATGGAGCTTTACAAATCCAAAGCTGATAAGTTGAGTTTGGCCCATCAACTCAAAGGCATGCAGGGTGAAGATGCTAGCAGATTGAGAAGCAAGAAGAGGTCCTATGAGGAGATGGAGACCTTGTTGAATGAAGAACACCGTGAGTGCTTGAGGTTGCAGAGAGCGGAAGCCAATTATCAGAAGAAGATAAGAGACTTGGAAAAACAACTTAGAGACAAAGACATCCAGTTGAAGAAGGAGGTAGACTTGAGACATGCATCAGAGAGTCAGCTTGGAGGAGAAGTTGTAGAGCTCAGAAGACAACTGAAGGAGAAGCTCACTCCTCTGCCTGAATGTTCAGAGTGTGACCTGTTGATAGACCAGTGCCAGTACCTGAAGACTCTCATTCCGGGAGGACATCTGTCTTAGCTCGTATCTGCTGTTTATGTTGAGAATCACCTCCAGGCTTGTTGGATGGGATTCATTGTTGTACTCTGATAATTTGGATCTTTGTCTGAATATTGTTGTATGATCCTTGTTGATCATGTATGTAGATGAGATTGTTGATGTTTCACCTTGTGCTTATTATCCTGTGTAGTTTGCTTCTGTGTTGTTCATTGTTGCGGGTTGCCATTTCTTGAAAGATGAATTAGGCTTTTGAATGCCTGAGAAATGAACATATCATGTGCATCATACGCATCATTAGCATCATACACATATCATTTTGCATCACAGGTGTTCTTGATCGCGACTTCTCACTCTGGTTCCTGTTTTAGGCAGGATTGCTGATCAACGTCCGCACCGCTACGCAACCAGACTGAATCAACAGAGGAATATGGATCAAGTGCAAGCTGAATTGGTTGAGATGAGGGCTAACATGGCCCAGTTCATGCATATGATGCAAGGGGTTACGCAAGGTCAAGAAGAACTTCGAGCCCTAGTCCAGAGACAAGAAGCTGCAATTCCACCAGTCAACCATGCTTTGCCAGAGGGAGGCCCAATCAATGACCCTGCTATTGCTGTTGTTCCCATCAATAACTATGTCGTGGGTGATGAGTTGAGGGGTATCAGAATCAACGGTCAACCTATTACTCCAGAGAC